>NC_086448.1:684360895-684660895 GCF_028390025.1 Pseudophryne corroboree
CTGATGGAATGAAATATTTTCAATCAGCTGAATACTTTCAAAGATTGGCTATTTGTGTCTTATCTTAATGGACAAAGTTAATGTCAGAGAGTCTGACCAATTATTACATCTGTGAGCCGATCATTAGTATTTAAGGAATTCAGTTTATCTGGATCTGGCTTTATGAACTTTATTCCTATATACAAACAACTAACCCGACCAGAAATGTGGCCGGGCTCTATTTGGATAGAGTCATGGAGATCAGCAATATTTGTTGCTAAATTGTATGATACTTTCACTGCTACTTTATTGTGAATGACAAGAATACAGTATACAACAAAGGTCCTATGTTGGTGGCAACATAATAATATTGTTTAATGTGTTTTATCTAATGTAGTAACTGTTAACACTGGCCGTGTGTATTATATGTATAATATATTTTTTTATGATATTCTGGTTGAGGATATCAGCGCTTCATTTTTATGTGTGTTATGTTCATTAGTGTGTCTGCAATATTATACAGTATGAAGTTGCAACCTTCTAATGGCATTACTTGATTTAAAATTAAATTTGGATTTCAGAAGGAAAGGATTTTTAAGGGAAAAAATAGTTTTTTTTGTATTCATTTAATTGAATGTCTTTTAATAACATTTTATTGTTGTTTGTATTTATTACATTTTATGTTGTAAATGTGACTTTTGTATTCATTAATAACTACATGTAGTTAAAAATCTGTCAAAATGACGGACACCAGGGCTGGATTATGAAGGGGATGGCTACTGACTCACATGCTGGATTTCTGGAAGTCCTGCTTCTCTGTAATGCTGTGTGTGTTATGGTGTGTGTGTGTGTGTGTGTGTGTGTGTGTGTGTGTGTGTGTGTGTGTGTGTGTGTGTGTGTGTGTGTGTGTGTGTGTGACTAGCATTAGCCTTATATTTCTATATATATAAAAAAATAAAGGGAACACTTAAACAACACAATGTAACTCCAAGTCAATCACACTTCTGTGAAATCAAACTGTCCACTTAGGAAGCAACACTGATTGACAATCAATTTCACATGCTGTTGTGCAAATGGAATAGACAACAGGTGGAAATTATAGGCAATTAGCAAGACACCCCCAATAAAGGAGTTGTTCTGCAGGTGGTGACCACAGACCACTTCTCAGCTCCTATGCTTTCTGGCTGATGTTTTGGTCACTTTTGAAAGCTGGCGGTGCTTTCACTCTAGTGGTAGCATGAGACGGAGTCTACAACCCACACAAATGGCTCAGGTAGTGCAGCTCATCTAGGATGGCACATCAATGCGAGCTGTGGCAAGAAGGTTTGCTGTGTCTGTCAGCGTAGTGTCCAGAGCATGGAGGCACTACCAGGAGACAGGCCAGTACATCAGGAGACGTGGAGGAGGCCGTAGGAGGGCAACAACCCAGCAGCAGGACCGCTACCTCCGCCTTTGTGCAAGGAGGAACAGGAGGAGCACTGCCAGAGCCCTGCAAAATGACCTCCAGCAAGCCACAAATGTGCATGTGTCTACTGAAACGATCAGATACAGACTCCATGAGGGTGGTATGAGGGCCCGACGTCCACGGGTGGGGGTTGTGCTTACAGCCCAACACCGTGCAGGACGTTTGGCATTTGCCAGAGAACACCAAAATTGGCAAATTCGCCACTGGCGCCCTGTGCTCTTCACAGATGAAAGCAGGTTCTCACTGAGTACATGTGACAGACGTGACAGAGTCTGGAGAGGCCAAGGAGAACGTTCTGCTGCCTGCAACATCCTCCAGCATGACCGGTTTGGCAGTGGGTCATGATGTGGGGTGGTATTTCTTTGGGGGGCCGCACAGCCCTCCATGTGCTCACCAGAGGTAGCCTGACTGCCATTAGGTACTGAGATGAGATCCTCAGACCCCTTGTGAGACCGTATACTGGTGCGGTTGGCCCTGGGTTCCTCCTAATGCAAGACAATGCTAGACCTCATGTGGCTGGAGTGTGTCAGCAGTTCCTGCAAGATGAAGGCATTGATGCTATGGGCTGGCCCGCCCTTTCCCCAGACCTGAATCCAATTGAGCACATCTGGGACATCATGTCTCGCTCCATCCACCAACGTCACGTTGCACCACAGACTGTCCAGGAGTTGGCGGATGCTTTAATCCAGGTCTGGGAGGAGATCCCTCAGGAGACCATCCGCCACCTCATCAGGAGCATGCATTGTAGGTAGGTCATACAGGCACGTGGAGGCCACACACACTACTGAGCCTCATTTTGTTTTAAGGACATTACATCAAAGTTGGATCAGCCTGTAGTGTGTTTTTCCACTTTAATTTTGAGTGTGACTCCAAATCCAGACCTCCATGGGTTAATACATTTGATTTCCATTGATAATTTTTGTGTGATTCTGTTGTCAGCACATTCAACTATGTAAAGAACAAAGTATTTAATAAGAATATTTCATTCATTCAGATCTAGGATGTGTTGTTTAAGTGTTCCCTTTATTTTTGTTGAGCAGTGTATGTATATATATATATATATATATATATATATATACATACATACATACATACATACATACATATATGGACAGGGTGATTCAAAAGTCACAGTACAACCTTTTGTTTCATAAACTGTGCAGGAAATGGGAAAACTGAATACTACAGCAAGGTATGGGTGAGGTGGGCTGTCTTTTAGGATATCTACCGAACATGGGCGCCATCTTGAAATCACCTATCTTGAATCTAAGCCAGTCTTTTCAAATAGAAAGGGGGTCATGTAACATGTCAGTCAACATCAGAATTTGCTGAAAAGTTTATTGCTGTGAACAGATTTTAAATAGCAGTAATGGTTCAAAAGTTACAACACTTTTTTTGTTGGAATTACAGGCTGAACTGTTCTCCATAAACGATAATCATTTAATGTGTTCAACATGTTGTCCCTCTTGGTCAACACAAATTCGAAGGCGCTGGAACCAATCGTCATGCACTCGCAGATGGATTTCCGCAGAAATACTGGCACACGCTTCTTCAATGCATTGCTGGAGATGATGTTTGTTTCTTATTTTCTCTGCATACACAAGTTGCTTTAAATGACCCCACAGATAAAAGTCAAGTGGTGTGAGGTCAGGTAATCTGGGTGACCATTCCACAGAACCACGTTGGCTAATCCAATGACCAGGAAATTGACCATCTAACCAGAGCCGGCCCTAGCCAATTTGATGCCCTATGCAAAATATTGTCTGGTGCCCCCTAGCATTGCCGCTAGTTCTGCATTTGACCCAGCAACACTCAGGCAGTGGGGCCCACCGGGGGGTTTACCCTGTGGGCCAGTTCAACCCTGCATAATGCCACACAGTAATGCCATAATACACATAATTCCACAAAGTAATGCACCTTACACGTATGCCCCACATTAATAATGCCCATAATACACATAATTCCACACAATAATGCACCTGTCACATATGCCCCACATTAGTATTGCTCTAGTAGTTTTTTTTTATAAAACTTATGACTGCGTTTTGTGAGATGGGGGTGGCAGGATGGGTGGGTGCGTGCTTGCGCTCGCACCCGTTAAAGGGGCACCCGTACAAGGGATGTGACCTCACAGGATATGCCATTCATTTGCAAGCCTCACCCTTTATGTTCGCTTGCTCGTTGGAAACAGATAGCAACAATGTCCAGATACTGCCGCACTTGCTGGTTATACAAAAAGACCAGTATCAAACATGTAGAAATTGTCCATTCTCTTTACTGTTCAGTGTTTGCTGGTGTCTGTTACTCCTGGCAACTGCATGCCCTTTATTTTATACCGTGGGAGCGATATGCTCTGCCCTCCAGTCTGACGTGTCTGAAAGTCACGCTGCACTGATGTTTCATATAGAAATAGCGCAATGCAACTTACTGGCCACGTTACATTACTGGATGGCAGTGAAATTTTACGGCATGGACTGACTAGGAAATAAAGGCCCTCATTCCGAGTTGTTCGCTCGTTATTTTTCATCGCATCGCAGAGATTTTCCGCAAACCGCGCATGCGCAATGTTCGCACTGCGACTGCGCCAAGTAAATTTGCTAAGAAGTTTGGTATTTTACTCACGGCATTACGAGGTTCTTTCTTCGTTCTGGTGATCGGAGTGTGATTGACAGGAAGTGGGTGTTTCTGGGCGGAAACTGGCCGTTTTATGGGAGTGTGTGAAAAAACGCTGCCGTTTCTGGGAAAACGCGGGAGTGGCTGGAGAAACGGGGGAGTGTCTGGGCGAACGCTGGGTGTGTTTGTGACGTCAAACCAGGAACGACAAGCACTGAACTGATCGCACTGGAAGAGTGAGTCTCGAGCTACTCAGAAACTGCAAAGTAAAATCATTTCGCAATATTGCGAATACATCGTTCGCAATTCAGCTAAGCTAAGATTCACTCCCAGAGGGCGGCGGCTTAGCGTGTGCATTGCTGCAAAAAGCGGCTAGCGAGCGAACAACTGGGAATGAGGGCCAAAGTGTGGGGATACCACTGCCCATGTTATATCCCTGCAGACACCAGGGGTTTGCACAGGGATAAGGGACACACACAGGATGGCAGGGTCCCCCTCCCCCATGTACACAAGCAGTATAGGTGATGTCAGATTTATGTGAAGCAGTCTTCAAAAATACACATGTGGTATCATAAGGAGCCATCCAGTAATAACCTTATATAGTCAGTGAAAATGTCACAGGTCCCGGAATTGCAGTTACCAGGCTTCTGCTGTCTGACGTCTCTCAAGTCAGGGGCATTCAAGCATGTCGGAGGGAGTTTAACAACTTTAAGGGACAGTGTGCATTCTATTTGACAAATGTAAACAGCAGTGTATACAAGTACTGATTGAATACATTTGGAAAGTAACAGTTTGCAGACTGTCCCTTCCAGCATGAGATACTGCAGAGACATGCTTGGATGCCCATAGACATGCTTGGATGCCCTAGGCAAATGCCTAGCCTGCCTATAGCTAAGGCAGTCTCTGCATCTAACCACTGACGAACAACTTCTCCGTAGTGTGGTGGAGCCCCGTTCTGATGAAAGTAATGGGAAGCTGTCATCTTCATTCAGAACTGAAGGGAACACCACTTCTTGCAGCATTTCGAGGTAGCATTGTGCATTTAGGATTTGGTCAATGAAAATGGGTCCAATTACATGGATACCCCATATCCCACACCACACCATAATCTTTATGTTACCAACAACCTTGGAAGGATCCATCCAGTGTGGATTCTGGTCACTCCAGTACCTATGTTGGTTAACCTCACCAACGACATAAAAGTTTGACTCATCACCGAGTAAGATGCCTTGTGCAAAAGAGGGATCCTGTTAATGTTGCTCTAAGGCCCGTGTGCAAAACTGCATACGTCTATGTGGGTCATCGTCTGCTATGTTCTGGAGTAGCCGGATCTTGAATGGATACCATTGAAGGGCATGAGGAGTCTTATACGATCGATGACTGGCTGATTCCACATTCTGCTGACAAATGTCGTGTGCTGCATTGTGGGCTGTTCACAAAGAATGCCAAATCTATTTTTGAGGTTGTCTCATCAGTAGCACTTTTTGGACGACCACTCGTCAGCCACGGTCCCAGTTAGGCACCTGACAGTGTTATGTGAAATTGGAGGTTTTTCTGGGTGCCGGTTGTCAAAATCTGCAGCTATGACACGGAAACTTCATTCTCTGGACTTCAAATAACCTCAATTCTCTACTCTTTTGTCAAAGCCATCTTCAGTTACCTGCAACAACAAAAAAGTGTTGTAACTTTTCAACCATAAGTGCTATTTCAAATCTGTTTGCAGCAATTTCTGATGTTGAACCATAACAGCTATTTCAAATTTTGATGTTGTTTGACATGTTACACGACCCCCCTTCTATTTGAAAAAAACAGACTTAGATTCAAGATGGCTGATTTCAAGATGGAGCCCATGTTCAGTACATACCCTAAAAGACAGTCCACCTCACCCATACCTTACTGGAGTATTCAGTTTTCCCATTTTCTGCACAGTTCTTGAAACAAAAGGGTGTTCTGCGACTTTTGAACTACTATATATATATATATATATATATATATATTTATATATAAAATAGATAGATAGATAGATAGATAGATAGATAGATAGATAGATAGATAGATGATTCATATCTGTAATAGGCAGGCTATAATGATGCTGCACTATATATACCAGTACTGGCACATGTAAGTTCACCAGTCCCAGCACAGCTCCGGGACAGTTTGAGGGTAGAGGACACCAGCGCCTTTGGTTATGTATGTCCTTTCCAGTTTAAATCGGATTCAGCAATGGTTTAGGACAATTTCGGAACATAGGGGTGAATGTAAGTAAGTTGAAGCTTACTCAGACTGGCCGTAGGATCCGGACAGCCGGGTCCAGGAAGTCTGTGTCCGTTGGCATAGACACTGGGCTCAGCACACTCACAAAACCATTGTGGCATGCCCTCTTTTAAAAGAATGGTGCCAGTTGCCACCTCTAAGCCTCCTCCCCAATGTTGCAGCATGTCAGTCAGAGTAAGAGAGGGCTGCGAACGATATCGCACTACGCGTTTTGCACATGCGTAGAACAAGTCTTGTGTCTGCGCAGACCAACAAAGATTGGATTGTTATGTAACCATCGGGTATGCATACAAATCCAGATCAGGCCCACAGTGCTCATAGAGTATCAATAACATTGACATTGAGGGACAGTGGATTTTGGCTATATATTGATTGGTAAGCTAATCATTTATGCTCAGGCATTGTGGTATATTCTACAGCCAAAACGAGCGTGAGATGGCAGCATAGCAGAAAATACGATGGGGTAAATTTACTAAGGTGGGAGTTTGTTAGAACTGATGATGTTGCCCATAGCAACCAATCAGATTCTATCTATCATCTTCTAGAAGCAACTAGATAAATGTTAAGTAGAATCTGATTGGTTGCTATGAGCAACATCACCAGTTCTAAAAACCTCTCACCTTAGTAACTTTACCTCAATGTGTTTATTCTTCACTGAGCATCTCATTAATGGACGCTAACTGGTCTGTATCCAGAAATGTGTGCATTTGCCCAAACTTTTCAGAATAATTAAGGTTTATTTACTAAGCCTTGGATGGAGATAAAGTCGCTGGAGATAAAGTACCAGCCAATCAGCTCCTAACTGACATTTTTCAAACCCAGCCTGTAACATGACAGTTAGGAGCTGATTGGTTGGTACTTTATCTCCATCCACTTTATCTCCATACAGGGCTTAGTAAATAGACCGCTAAATCTCCATCCACTTTATCTCCATACAAGGCTTCATAAATAGACCAGTTTGTTATAATTGGTAATGTTTTAGTTACATATAATTAGCATCATGGATTGTTTTGTTACTGCCATTTGTTTGTTGTTCTGTAAACAAGAAAAGTCAACCAGTCACCTTAGTAAACCTCACAGAATACACTGGAGCTGCTGAACACTGGGATCTGAAAATGTCTAAATCATTTTGATGGATCATTCACTTTTCCTGAGTCATCTCATCAAAATATTTCACTGTATAATATATATGTACTTAGCAACGATTAGCAATAACATTACATAGTCTCAGAATCCTCCACAATGGTTACAAGAAGATCATTCTTTTTGACTTGTACTGGTTTGAGATTACAAAATGCCCACCAGGTCATTCTGCATACTAGCGGGGTCCCCGTGACTTTTATTTCACATCATGTTGCTGTTTGTTATATTTATTGGTTGCTATGTTTCCCTAATGTACAGTGCTGCGGAATATCTCATTATAATTGAGAAATTACCCTGTACCTTTTCATATCGAATTCACCCTTGAGCAGTGGTAATGCTGAACCACACGAGTACCTTGCAGCCGATAAGCACTCCGGTCTCCATGGCAACCTCACTACAGCTTTCATCAACTACAGTGCATCTTAACCTCTGGCGTGACTAGATGCATTTTAGTCCATTTTCAAAAAGTAGATTGAAATTCGCTGGATCAGGTCACAGTAAAAAATACAAATCAATTGCAGAAACTGATATTCAACCTATATCACACATATGATGATAACACACGCTAAAGGTCATTTATGAACCACATAATATACAGGAGAGAAATACATATTAAATGATGCAATATTTACATTGCACACTGTAAAGAGTATTCATTAGTCACATTTGGATTTTAGGAACCATCCCCTGTAAAGATCATTTGCAGAACCTAATAAAGAATTTTGGGCTCAGGTAGAAAAGTGTTTGGCAAACTGAAAACACCATTTCCAAAGGCTAGCCCAATATACATCCTATTTAACAATCATTTAAACTTTTAAATTTTTTCCCTAAATACTATTTATTTCATGTTCTTTCCTAAGGGGAATATCCAATGAAGCGCAAGGTTTTGCTGGAAAAATAAATGCAACTACAGTATTGCGCCCATTTTTCAATTACCACAGGTATACGTGCTCCCAATTCTCATGTTATCCAATTGAAAAAAAAATAGGCATGATACTTTTTTTAGCTAACCCTCCAAAAATGTTTTTAAAAGAATGAAGATCCCCCTGTACCCCAAATAACTATAAATAAATACTAGGTAACTGTATATATATTAATTACTGTACCAAATTTGAGGTTTAGAATTTTTTTCAAATGGCTGACTTGTGCATTTAAAAAAAAAAGATAAATTACTTTTTTTTTAAATGAATTTATTTTTAATTTAAATAAACACTTTACTCAATTTTTGGGGTGCATAAAAAGAACACGTTTATTATGGAGTAATTTGAGGCCACTTTTAAATATATTTTTTTAAAACATTGTTACTCCCACCTGCAGTCCCATCCATACAACACCCTCATATACTCTACCCAGCCCACTACTTTGAACCCATTACTCTGCATTTTGCAGTTTCACTCTCATAATGACATGTAATTAATGTCCCAATTAAGCTAAATTAGAAAATTCCAGTTGCCTAATTAGGATAGATAGATAGATAGATAGATAGATAGATAGATAGATAGATAGATAGATAGATAGATAGAGTATCTGCAGTGGCCCCAAGAGGGGGGGGGGAGAGCAAGAGTCTTTGCTCTCTAGTGGCCAGCGTCATCTTCCCAAATATCACTGGGAAGATGGCGCTGGCCAAGGAGGAGAGACACGCCTCCTGTTCTTCCTGCCCTCCCCTCCTCCGCCTCATGTTAAAATTGCCCCCTCCACCCCCTCTTTATTATTTTAAATACATTTTTAACAAGCGTCATCACGGCCCCTTTTTAAAGCCACACACCCTGGCGTGGATCTCTACGCCCCTGAGTATATGTACAGTATGCATAATAATGGCCTGATACTAAATCAGATGCTAGTGGAGATCTGCAAACTGGGGACATCTCTTTCAGCTGGATATTTTGTCCGAAACATGGAGTCCCGATACTAATGGTAACATAGGGCGGGAAGCATGGATACCTGACATACATTATTTCTTTATTTCTTTATTTATTAGCAGTTTCTTATATAGCGCAGCATATTCCGTTGCGCTTTACAATTAGAACAACAGTAATAGAACAAAACTGGGTAAAAACAGACAGACATGGGCATTTACTCACATTAGCATAACGTAATACACAGAATGGTAGTTGCTTAAAGCAATTTCTAGGTCCATCACAGGTATATGTATCTAGGTATATAGGAAATCTAGACAAGAAAAAACAAATAGAATTTCAGTAGTACTGTAACAGATATGCCAGCAAATAAGATTTACATCCTGCATAATAACAGAAAAAGCTTGTAACTGAGATCTCTGCATTTCTATTATCATGTAGGATGCTGGCCTACTGCAGTGTGCTGGGGAAATTTTGTTTGTTTTTTCCTGATTAGCATAAGGTATTAAGCAGACTGCAGCCACTGTACGGAGACATAGCTACAGATGTGTCCATCTCAGAATCTGACTGAAGGTCTTTATACAATATAAATAGTGTTCTTTTTTGATTGCACAGATTCCCTTAAAATACAATCTGCAGATGTACAGAAATAAAATGATTAATAAAGGCTACATTTTATTACAACAATATATAAACAGATGTGCTTTTTAATATGACAGTTCCATTTCTTGTTACATCCTGTAAGTCTACTGCTGCTGCTTACTTATATTACTTACTTATATTTCTTTGTTTTTTTTTAAGGAACTCCTTTGTGGACATCTTACGTGCTATTCTCCTTTCACTAGAGATTTTAATTGAAGATCAGGAGCTGCAGATCCATGGATTTATTTTAATTATAGACTGGAGCAATTTTTCCTTTAAGCAAGCCTCCAAGCTCACCCCCTCCATCCTCAGGCTAGCCATCGAGGGCTTGCAGGTATGTGAAGAAGGAAATTTACTATATATATATATATATATATATATATATATATACATACACACAGGTTGAGTATCCCTTATCCAAATATTCTGAAATACGGAATATTCCAAAATACGGAATTTTATGAGTGAGAGTAACATAGTGAAACCTTGGTTTTCTGATGGCTCAATGTACACAAACTTTGTTTAATACACAGATTTATTAAAAATATTGTATTAAATGACCTTCAGACTGTGTGAATAAGGTGTATATGAAACATAAATGAATTGTTTGAATGTACACACACTTTGTTTAATAAACAAAGTTATTAAAAATATTGGCTAAAATTACCTTCAGGCTGTGTGTATAAGGTGTATATGAAACATAAATGCATTCTGTGCTTAGACTTAGGTCCCATCGCCATGATATCTCATCATGGCATGCAATTATTCCAAAATATGGAAAAATCCCATATCCAAAATACCTCTGGTCCCAAGCATTTTGGATAAGGGATACTCAACCTGTATACACACACACACACACACACACACACACACACACACACACACACACACACAACTCACCATACAGTTGCCTGGTATAAATATTTTCATTTGATTTTCATTACTACTGAAATCATTGTTACAGCTCTCTTTCCTACACTGTATGGAGATTTGCAGTGTAATCCTTTAGGGGAGTTCTGGGAATTAAAACGCATGGCATCTGTTAAAATGAAACAAACCAAAAACATGTTTCAGTATTTCATAAGTATAGAAAAGTGGTGATTACTATACTAGCCATGTGACACACCTGGGTGTTAGAGTTGGGGTTCACTAGGTAATCCTGTGGTGTTTTATGGTTCAGGATCACGCAGACAAGACATCATGAAATATTCAGTGGCATCTTTATAATATATTAAAGGTAACAGTATAGTACAGTATATTAGAATAACATAACTAGGTCGACATTCATCATATCTACATTTGAATGTCGAAATGTTGACATGCAGCTTATCAATTCTGACCATGTGGACACTGATGAAATACCGACATGATAGGATGTCGATAAACTACCCCTAGTGGTCTAATGGTGTCTTACCTGGTTCAATTAGCATCTTCAGCGGTGGCTTCTGGGTCCTGGCGGTCATTTATGGAGCAGTTCCAGCAGAGACATCTACAAGAGTATTCGCCACCTATCCCTACCCATAACCCTAGCCCCCCTCCGCCCTTCACAGTGTCAGCTTCTAACTGCCTCTAACAAAACTCAGCCCTACTCTCTGCCTACTACCTACCCTATCCTTCCATTCCCACCAGGGCTAGATTATGATAGGAGAGTGCCAATATGCAGGCTCCATGCGGGCCCCTCCTCTCTGGCAGCGGATGCAGTAGTGTAGACTTTGGCTTTGTACCAGAGTCAACTATACATGCGCAGGTCATCGAAAATATGGCACCTCCACCTTGTTCCTGGTCAACATGAAAATGCTCAACACACAACTGTTCGACTGAGGTTTGTTTTTTCCAGCGTTTGCTTAATTTACCATATATATGAACTACGACTGGGAACAGTAACCTGTGGCGAGCGTAGCAGCCACCTTGCCTGAATTTTGGTCAGAAATGGACAAATTGTGGACAAAAAAGCATAGAAAACCGATGTTGACCTTTTTTGTGTTGACCATTTCTGCGTCAACCTTTTAACCCTGTTGACCGTTTGTACCTATCAACCATATGGGGTCGACCTATTGACTGTCTGTCTAATTTGTGTAGATCTATTTTACCACACATCCCCTGTGCATTCATTTTAAATGTCAGTGAAATCGTCCGAACTGGATTTTTTTGCATTGCTTCTTTCTAGACTGTAACCATTTGTTCATATAACATCACTTTTAGTGGAATTATTTTCCTGCCTGTTCCTCTAAAGATGCATACACGCTGGGCGATAGTCTACACAATATCTCTAATTTCCCACCCTTCTGAGCGATATTGTTTAAAATATCGCCCAGTGTGTACATTATGACCGTTGGATGATGTGCGCTCCTGTGGTTCGTTATCGTCCCCCTCTGTTGCCTGTGCATGCAGCTCAAGTTAGACATAGGGGTAAATTTACTAACGTTTGTAATTTTCCGTTTGAGGTCAAAGTTCAATCACGAATGACATCGAAAGTGTAAATATGCAACTTTTTGAATTTATTACGACTAATTTACTAAGCTGCCGTATTCTGCATTTTCGGTTTTTCCGATGTCAATGTCATTCGTTTTTTTAGACAGTGTTTTACGTGAGTGACTTGTAAAACACTGCCGACTTTAATACAATGAATCTCGGCCAGATCTGAGAGATCCGTGCTGGGCTTCATTGTGCACCTTGTAAAAAAAAAAACACGTTTAAACTTAAGAAAAAAATTGCGTGGGGTCCCCCCTCCTAAGCCAAACCAGCCTCGGGCTCTTTGAGCCGGTCCTGGTTGCAAAAATATGGGGAAAAAATTGACAGGGGTTCCCCCATATTTAAACAACCAGCACTGGGCTCTGCGCCTGGTCCTGGTTCCAAAAATACGGGGGACAAAAAACGTAGGGGTCCCCCGTATTTTTGAAACCAGCACCGGGCTCCACTAGCTGGACAGATTATGCCACAGCCGGGGGTCACTTTTATACAGTGCCCTGCGGCCGTGGCATTAAATACCCAACTAGTCACCACTGGCCGGGGTACCCTGGAGGAGTGGGAACCCCTTAAATCAAGGGGTCCCCCCCTCCAGCCACCCAAGGGCCAGGGGTGAAGCCCGAGGCTGTCCCCCCCATCCAAGGGCTGCGGATGGGGGGCTGATAGCCTTTGTTGAAAGTGTTAAATATTGTTTTTAGTAGCAGTACTACAAGTCCCAGCAAGCCTCCCCCGCAAGCTGGTACTTGGAGAACCACAAGTACCAGCATGCGGCGGAAAACCGGGCCCGCTGGTACCTGTAGTACTACTACTAAAAAAATACCCCAATAAAGACATAAGACACACACCTTGAAAGTATAACTTTAATACATACATCCACACCACCATATACACATACTTACCTTATGTTCACACGAGGGTCGGTCCTCTTCTCCATGTAGAATCCATGGTGTACCTGTTGAAAAAATTATACTCACAAAATCCAGGGTAGAAGGCTCTTCTGCTTGTAATCCATTTGTAATCCACGTACTTGTCAAAATAAAAAAACGGACACCCGACCTCGCACTGAAAGGGGCCCCATGTTTTCACATGGGACCCCTTTCCCCGAATGCCAGAAACCCCCTTTGACTTATGTCTAAGTGGGTTCCATCAGCCAATCAGGGAATGTGGCATCCTCCTGATCGGCTGTGTGCTCCTGTACTGTATGACAGGCGGCACACGGCAGTGTTACAATGTAGCGCCTATGCGCTCCATTGTAACCAATGGTGGGAACTTTGTGGCCAGCGGGTGACCGAAAGTAACCTCACCGCTGACCACAAAGTTCCCACCATTGGTTATAATGGAGCGCATAGGCGCTACATTGTAACACTGCCGTGTGCCGCCTGTCATACAGTACAGGAGCACACAGCCAATCAGGAGGGTGCCACGATGTGGCGCTCCCTGATTGGCTGAAGAAACCCTCTTAGACATAAGTCAGAGGGGGTTTCTGGCATTCGGGGAAAGGGGTCCCATGTGAAAACATGGGGCCCCTTTCAGTGCGAGGTCGGGTGTCCGTTTTTTTATTTTGACAAGTACGTGGATTACAAATGGATTACAAGCAGAAGAGCCTTCTACCCTGGATTTTGTGAGTATAATTTTTTCAACAGGTACACCATGGATTCTACATGGAGAAGAGGACCGACCCTCGTGTGAACATAAGGTAAGTATGTGTATATGGTGGTGTGGATGTATGCATTAAAGTTATACTTTCAAGGTGTGTGTCTTATGTTTTTATTGGGGTATTTTTTTAGTAGTAGTACTACAGGTACCAGCGGGCCCGGTTTTCCTCCGCATGCTGGTACTTGTGGTTCTCCAAGTACCAGCTTGCAGGGGAGGCTTGCTGGGACTTGTAGTACTGCTACTAAAAACAATATTCATTTTTTTACACAACGGCTATCAGCCTCCCATCCGCAGCCCATGGATGGGGGGGACAGCCTCGGGCTTCACCCCTGGCCCATGGGTGGCTGGAGGGGGGGGACCCCTTTATTTGAAGGGGTCCCCACTCCTCCAGGGTACCCCGGCCAGGGGTGACTAGTTGGTTATGTAATGCCAGAGCCGCCGGGATCTATATAAAAGTGTCCCCCGGCTGTGGCATTATGTATCTGGCTAGTGGAGCCCGGTGCTGGTTTCAGAAATACGGGGGACCCCTACGCTTTTTGTCCCCCGTATTTTTGGAACCAGGACCAGGCGCAGAGCCCGGTGCTGGTTGTTTAAATATGGGGGAACCTCTATCATTTTTATTCCCATATTTTTGCAACCAGGGCCGGCTCAAAGAGCCCGAGGCTGGTTTGGCTTAGGAGGGGGGACCCCACGCAATTTTTTTTTTAAAAATACACACTTTCCCATCCACTTCCCACTGATAAACATGCACGGATCTCATGGATCCCTGCATGCCTATCCAAACACGGGATAAAAAAGCAGGTCTGGTTTTTTTTAGCACTTTTTCACGAATTGTATTTCTGCACGGCAGTGTTTGGCAATTGTCGGCAGTGTTTGTGATTTGCACTTTTTAGTAAATTCCCGTTTTCTACCAAATTGGAGGCGTATTTGACCGATGGTGTATTGATTTGTGATTTTTTCCTAGGACTTCCAAAATATTACGAATGCCCTCATCACTGCCGAGATTTTTGCTTAGTAAATTACCGAAATGACAATTTGAAAAAAAAACGGCATCTCGGTCAAAATCGGGACCTTAGTAAATATACCCCATAATGTCCAAAACTGCATGTACGGGCCGGCCATGGTGTGACGTCACAGAACAATATTGTTAGCGATATTGTCTAGTGTGTATGCACTCAGGGGGTCATTCCGAGTTGATCGTAGCTGTGCTAAATTTAGCACAGTTACGATCTTCTTCCCTGACATGCGGGGGGACGCCCAGCACAGGGCTAGCCCGCCCCACATGTCAGTCCGGCCCCCCTCGCAGAAGTGCAAATGCATCGCACAGCGGCGATGCCTCTGCACTTCAAGAGTAGCTCCCGGCAGGGCCGGATTAAGCCTTGGGGGTGCCCGGGGCACTTAAGACAGGGGGCCCCGGCGGAAGGTGGGGGATGTATATTAGATTGTGCATACCTCCCAACATTTCCCATTTCAGGAGGGACAAAATGCTCTCTACCTGGACTTCCATCTTAATATAAGATTGATGTCACCTGAGTTGAACTATGTAATTGATAAGAAAGGTAGTTCAACACAGATGTTTGCAATCATAAATTAAGAAGGAAGTCCAGGTAGAGAGCATTTTGTCCCTCCTGGAATTGGTCACGGTGGGAGGTTTAAATTGTGTATATTAAATTGAAACCAATAGTGTATATTAGTTTTAAACTAATAGTTTAATAATGCCTGGGTATTGTTTATACAGTAGCTCCACCTAATTAAAAGACAACTATTTTATAAAATTTTCTTGTAGTAGAACAAAGACAACTTAAACAACCTTAAAATACACATAGAAAAATAAAATAATTTATCTTGTCACATGCAAGAATAGCAGCAGCCTCTGTACTACTTGCACACTGGGAGAGGACTCAGGAGGACTCTGTGTGTCTCTCCATCTCTAGACCCAAATGGTTTAGTTGCATAACAGTTTACACAGGACTCAGACACCAAGACTGGGAGGAGCAGAAGCTGGGATCCCTGTGTCATTTACAGCTCTCTCTACCCTCCTATCTCTCCTCTGGTCATAAGGCTCCATCTGTAGCTCATGAAACATGATATTCCTTTGTCTCTACCTGCACTGCATATTGTCCTGCTTGCATTCTGTCTCTCTCATTAAGAGGGAAAGCTAGTGATATCAGTGTGCTTTGGCCGGGAGGCCCCTGACACAGGGGGGCCTGGGGTACAGTATGCCCTGCAACCCCCCCCCCCCCCCCCTTAATCTGGCTATGGCTACCAGCCAGCGCAGCTTTAGCGTGCTGGCCGGGAGCTACTCATCGCTTCCCGGACCGCAACGGCTGCGTGTGCCGTCGCACAGCATCTGCGGGCCGCCCCCCATTCGGTCCAGCCACGCCTGCGTTGGCTGGACCAAACCCATGAAATGGCGGTCCGCCCCTTCCCGCCCAGTGATCGCCTCTGCCTGAAAATCAGGCAGAGGTGATTGCATCCCTGCTACGGCGCCAGCGCATGCGCAGCAGGGACCCATTCGCTCTGATGCGTTAAAACACAGCGAGTGAACGGGTCAGAATGACCCCCTATATCGGCTGCCCAGGAGTCAAGGGAAAACACTAGACAATATCGCTCATGCAACGTATCTTCAAGTGTGTACCCACCCTTGCTTTTTAAACATACACAAGGATAAAATATACTATATGGTGGTGCTATTACTGTTCCATTGCTTGCTGGTTTTCTGAGAGCGATGTGAGTACCTTGTGATAAAGCTAAATATTTGTCTTACTTAAAACCCTTTAAGAGGTCTAAGAACACTGTACGCTATTGACGTATGGAATACCGTAAGGGTACGCACGTTGCGTAACGATCGCTTAGCCGTAGTCGAGACGCTCAAGCGTCACGTTCGCTCACGGCCAAGAGATCACAGACAGGCACGCTATTGGCTGCCGACTAACGTAATGTTTCGCTATAGCGTAGCGAACGCTCGGGACCACGAGGAGATCACCAGCGGCGCAGACGCTCACAATGTTAAACCTTTATGTGTAAACCATGAACAATGTATTATACAGGAAAACCTTAGTGAAATGATAGAGTGTAGATGCAACACAGTGTAACCTTATTAACTCAAAAGCTGTTCGAGCGTCACCGACGCTCTGAGAATACTTAACACTATAAGAAATACACAAATACTGGGCTTAGGGTCTAACGCCTTATATGAATGTTATACTTGCAAAAGAATAATACAATACAAGTCATACACTACAATATAACATAGACTAACTAACCAGATAACTACACAGGAAATACAATACAATACAATTACGTTTAAGGGAAAATGAGAGAGAAAGAGGAGGAGAGAGAGAGAGAGAGAGAGAGATATGGCTCACAATAACAAGAAAGACAATATGATTGCGGAGAAAACTTACGCACAAGGGGAACGATCGCATGCGCCTCGATATCCAGCTCCCGATTATCAGCAATGAGAACCGTTGAAGAGAGTGAGCTGGATATGGTCGGCTTGTCTATTTATGCCCCACACACAATACAATTCAATGGTCCCTACAATCTCATTGTTCATTGGACACAGGAATTCGTCTTCGCATTAT
This sequence comes from Pseudophryne corroboree, assembly GCF_028390025.1. Lineage (NCBI taxonomy): Eukaryota > Metazoa > Chordata > Amphibia > Anura > Myobatrachidae > Pseudophryne > Pseudophryne corroboree. The sequence goes on from NC_086448.1 coordinate 684,378,577, forward strand.
AACAAAAGGTCATAGGTTGATTCATACAGGTGGGCTGAGACCATTTCCAACTGCTCAGGTGGGTGGGAAACTAGGTTTCCCGCCGCATGGATAAGTAAGTGCAAATAATAGTAAAAGTACATAAACTTCTTATGTCCATAACTATTCGCACGAGCGATTAATCTGCTTCAAACCAACACCGGAATATTGCTAATTAAATACTCTTCCGATGGATACTAAACACCACTGTATGACATATGTCTGACCCTTCATATCAAACAAAGAGGGATCTCTCTGTCCATGAACATGCTATATTAACTAAACTTTCAGAATCTATCAAGGGGACCATGATCTACAAAATACATTATATGGTGAAAATATATAACGATTGAGTCGCACGCTGGGCGCACAGAAACTCTACCGTAAATGCGCATACCGTGCGCCTGCGGGTGCCCGCATCAGCGAGTATGCGCACGCACGGGAGAGCGCACGCATGCGCAGCGCGGACCTGTATGAGGTGCAAATATGGCAGTGTGCATCGTGATATTTTTCTGACTTTGACAGTCCACCCTTTGGCAGTCAACAATAACTGCCACTTCCTAAAACATTTCAAAAAGAGAAAAATATATGTCAGGTGTAAATACATTTCCATGGTTGGGTAGGGGAGGAGAGGAGAAGGTAGGAAAAGGGTATGACCTAGTGAGATAGCAGAAGCATGTGTGTATGAATCCATGTTTGGGGGGTCATGTATCATCGTGCCGTACGTGTTTTAAATCAAGCTTTGAGGTATTGCGAAGTATACATTTGAATTCCTTCTTATCCCGCGGTACGGGTCTGTGGATGGGCTATCAAACTTTACCGAGCTTTTTTCGGATTTTGGTTGCAACAAAATGGGGGAGCACATTTTAGTTGATGATACATGAATGGGGGAATATGTGATTGCTGATATCTGTGCCTGTATTCCCTATCGACTATGTGTGTCATTACCTGAAGGTTGTAGAGATGAAGATAAAGAACACTTATGGTAAATGCAGTGGTATTCTATGTCAGGTTAATGAACATTTGTCGGTTGAAGTCTTGTTCGGTGTCTGTTGAATGCAGTCTTCTTTGGGCTTTTGCCAAAAGGTGTGGGCAAAAAGCTTTGTCAATGTCCATAGACTTACAAAAGTGTTGGGCTAGCGTAATTTTAGAATTTCTAGGGAAACTGGGGGTCTATGGCATAGTTCATCAAATATCTGTGTATAAGGTTGTCAAAACTTCTTCTTTAATCTATCAGTTGTCTGTATACAGGATCATCAAATTCCTTGTCCAAGTGGGTCTTTTTACCTTGGAAAAAACGGAAAAACAGGTGAAAGAAACGGACCGTATAATCGCATTTTCATCACATCATTGTTTCTACAGTTGGGTCATAAATCAAATCCATTGGAATTACAATTTCCTCACTCTTTAAACTCATTACCCTGGTACTACGTTTGCACTTCATTAAAGCCTGACCGCATCTAAATATCAAGCCAATCGTTATGACAACACCCAAGATACATAGGAGAAACTTCCCTACATCCATTATGACTCCTTGAGCCCATTCTCCTAAACCAGAGAACCAATTTCGCGGGTTCAACCATGACACCCAACCAGTCAGCTCATTACCCACAGCAGCAAGAGTGAGATTGTGTCTCCTGCGAAATTCCCACTTTAATTGGAGAATATCATCCATCTTTTGGTCTATGACCTCGACCGGGTCCTCGGTACTATTCGTTATATATGTGCAGCATTTCACGCCGTACTGCGTTGCCAGTGTGACACAATATCCACCTGTCACTGCTGTGAGATAATTAAGAACCATTCTATGCTGAACCAGTTCTGTTTTATAAGCTTGAAGTTCTCTTCCAGTATACCTAAACGTGTCATCATACATTTCTGTGATATTGTCTAACAAATTTGCAAGCGCAGATATGTATCTATAATTCAGCACTCCTCTAGCGGTGTGAGTGAAATCTAGCGCGATTAGGAATTGGATCCCGGTGGATTCATGGATCATGTCAGAGGCCGAATGCTCTGTCCTTTCTGTCAGTTGCCTTTTAACTACGTGCTCGTAATGGGTGTGAGTATAAGGAGCTTGGGCACCACGGTGTATATCTTTCATTTTGGCATGTGATACAGTCATTACCTCAGGCAGTACCTTTCCAATATAACACAATCCTTCAGAGTTTGGGGCAAGCCACTTATACGCCTTCCTCCCGCATATGAAATATGCATCATCGGGGAGAACATATGGGACGGAGTAGGACATAACCATATTACACATCCTCCATGTGAAATCTCCTACCCCTAATTCTCCCATCTGTCTAGTACACGTATCAGTTTGTACGATATGTGCACAGTATCCTGGTGATACTTCTCCAACTCTCGTAATCCTACTTCCTAGGGTATACCTATATCGGAAAGATTTTTCTCTACTGGCTATGTGGCGTATAAGCTCTGTATCTGTAGGCATTCTATCTGCTCTATATGAAAAGGTCATGGTTTGGTTACTCCATGACACTTCCCAATTTCCCGGCTTTCGGGGATTGGTAATGTTAAAACATATTAGGGATCTATCCACATGATATTGGTGGAGCTTCAAACTAGGAGGACTGGAGATATTAAACCTCCTGTCCACCGGTCTCCCACCCTTTAGCTCAAGTACCTCCCCTACCATTAAAAGAAATGGTACTAGTCCTGATTTGCTATGACCTTGAGGTACTTGAGAGCATACCCAACAATCTGTTTGATTTAACACACTACCCACTAAGGAGTGATAGTCACTCAATGGATGCCGGTCCATGTGGATATTAAAACTGGATTGGCATTTCTTAATGCACCCATCCTCAACTACATTGTCACAGAGCCTACAGATACAGTTTTCTTCAGCTAACAATCCTTCACAATTCCTTCTATTGTCAATGCTATCGGATCGTTTTCTGATACTCGCCTTTACTTGTTGGTTAAGTTGTTCTTGGAAAACTACGCCTCCATCTTTGTCATCAGAACCCATTCCAGAACCTCTCTCGACCTCCATGGTACTCTCGCCAGAACAGACTGCTCTGGTCAACATCATGGTCAACAGGAAAATCCGGATCACAGTCTCTTGGGGCAAGTCCATCTTATAGGAGGAAACGGAGAAGAATGAGAAGGGGGAAAAAATAATTGAGGGAGAGGGGATGGGAAGTGGAGAAAAACAATAAAAGGGAACAGGGAATCGACAACTGCTTTTGATCTTATGATTTTCCGATGCTCAGGTGCCGCCTCAGTCCTCCTGGAACAGACACTCCAGTGATACAACTTCCTCTACCGTCTGTTCCTTATCACGGGACCTCTCTGGATCAGCAACCTTCTTACAGTGGGACGAATGAACCCAAGTCTCTCTCTCGGCAACCTTCAATGCAGTAGTGCTAGTCAATAAGACTTGGTATGGTCCTTCCCATCTGTCAATAAGGCAACCTGAGCGTAGAAAATTCCGTATCATTACATAATCCCCAGGTTCAATGTCATGACAATTACTATCTGGTAAATCAGGAATCACTAACTTCAAATTATCATTTTGGTTCCTTAACTGTTTACTCATGTTAACCAGGTACTTTACAGTCACTTCATTGTTACACTTCAAATCATCCTGAGGGTTAATCATAACATGCGGTTGTCGACCAAACAAGATTTCAAAGGGAGACAGATTAAGAGGGGACCTGGGAGTGGTTCTGATGCTGTACAGTACAATGGGTAAAGCTTCTGGCCATGTCAATCCTGTCTCTGCCATAACTTTGCTCAGTTTATTTTTAATAGTGCTGTTCACTCTTTCCACCTTCGCACTCGCCTGTGGACGGTATGGAGTGTGCAGCTTGCTATCAATTCCCATCAACTTACACATTCCTTGAAAGACATCACCTGTAAAATGGGTACCCCTATCACTTTCAATTATTCTAGGGATACCATATCTACATACAAATTCCTGCACAATTTTCTTAGCAGTAAACATAGCGGTATTTGTGGCCGCAGGAAATGCTTCGACCCAATTTGAGAATACATCTATACAAACAAGTACATATTTCAAATTTCGACAAGGGGGTAATTGAATAAAGTCAATCTGTATTACCTGAAAAGGGCCGCCTGTAGGTGGGATATGAGATGGTTCTGTTGGTATTGCCTTTCCGATATTCTTTCTCAAACAGGTAAGGCATGACATTGCTCTCTTACTCGCATGAGATGAAAATCCTGGGGCGCACCAATATGCTCTTACCAACTTGCACATTCCCTCCTTGCCCAGATGAGTCAGCCCGTGTGCTGCCTCAGCTAAACATGGAAGATATGCTCTGGGGGCCACTGGTTTACCTTGTCCATCCGTCCAGAGTCCTGAGGACTCCTGGCCATATCCCTTTGCCTTCCAGACTGCCTTTTCCTGTGTGGAACACAAATTTTGCATTTCACACAACTTCTGTGTGTTGATGGTATTAAATACCATCAATTGTGTGGTGTCTGTTTGTCTGGGGGTACCAGCTGCTAACTTAGCTGCTTCGTCTGCTCGGCTGTTACCAAGTGATACTGGGTCCTGGCTATATGTGTGTGCTTTACACTTGATAACAGCCACTCTGTCGGGTTCCTGTATCGCTGTTAGAAGCCTTTTGATGTGAGCTGCATGCGCTACCGGTGTACCAGCTGCCGTCATGAAGTTTCTGAGGCGCCATAGGGCTCCGAAATCATGGACTACCCCGAAGGCGTATATAGAGTCGGTGTAGATATTGGCTGATTTGCCCTTAGCCAATTCACATGCTCTGGTTAGGGCGACCAGTTCAGCAACCTTAGCTGAGTGAGGTGGGCCTAGCGGTTCTGATTCTATGGTGCCTTGGTCATCTACGACTGCGTATCCAGTACACAAGTCTCCCGAGTCTGACTGTCTGTGACAACTACCATCCGTGTAGAAGGTTAGATCTACATCTTCCAGTGGGTTGTCACTGATGTCAGGCCTTGCGGTAAAATTTTGGGTCAAATATTCCATACAATCATGTGTGTCCTCCTTTGTATTAAATCCTCCTTCCCCACCACTCTCATCCTCCACCCTTTGTGCCTGTCCAGGCACACCTGGGAGATATGTTGCAGGATTTAATGCACTGCATCTCCTTATGGTGATGTTTACGGGGGCCATTAGTGCCAATTCCCATCTTGTAAACCGCGCTGATGAGACGTGCCTGGTTTGGGCAGAATTTAACAAGGCTGACACTGCATGTGGTGTATGAATTGTGAGGTTGTGACCTAGCACTACATCTTCGCTTTTCGTTACTAGCAATGCTATCGCAGCAACGCTTCGCAAGCATGTGGGGAGGGATCGCGCTACCGTATCTAGCTGAGCGCTGTAGTATGCTACCGGCCTGCTGGCATCACCATGCTTTTGGGTTAGGACGCCTGCCGCGCAACCAGCACTTTCTGTTCCGTACAGCTCAAAGGGTTTCCCATAGTCTGGCATACCTAATGCTGGTGCCTGCGTTAGGCACTGTTTAAGTCTCTCAAATGCCATCTCGGACTCGTCTGTATGCGAAATCCGATCAGGTTTGTTTGAGGAAACCATCTCCTGCAAAGGTAATGCTAGAATGGAAAATCCTGGGATCCAGTTACGGCAATACCCACACATTCCTAAAAACGTTCTGATCTGTTGCTGGGTTTGAGGCAGAGTCATGTCTCTAATTGCTTGAATTCTATCAGCGGTCAGGTGTCTCAGTCCTTGTGTTAGACAGTGTCCCAAATATTTTACTTTAGTTTGGCATAATTGTAACTTGTCTTTGGAAACCTTGTGTCCTGTGTCTGAAAGATGAAACAGGAGCTGTTTCGTATCCCTCAGGGATGCTTCCAATGAATCTGAACACAGTAGTAAATCATCCACGTACTGTATCAATATTGATCCACTCCCTGGTTGGAAAGACTGTAAACAATCATGCAAAGCCTGGGAAAATATACTTGGACTGTCTATGAAACCTTGTGGTAATCGAGTCCATGTGTATTGGACTCCTCTGTATGTAAATGCAAACAAATATTGACTGTCAGGATGTAGGGGTACCGAAAAGAAAGCGGAGCAGAGGTCAATAACAGTGAAAAATTTCGCAGTGGGAGGGATCTGCATAAGGATGACAGCTGGATTTGGCACTACGGGGAACTGACTCTCAACTATTTTGTTAATCCCCCTTAGATCCTGCACTAGCCTGTAACCCCTCCCCCCACTCTTTTTCACAGGGAAGATGGGACTATTGGCAGTGCTGGATGTTCTTACCAGAATGCCCTGTTGTAGCAAGCGCTCTATTACTGGGTAAACTCCTAACTCCACCTCTGGCTTCAGAGGGTACTGTGGGATTTTTGGAGCTATCCTACCATCTTTTACTTGTACAACTACCGGAGCTACGTTTGCCATTAATCCAGTGTCCTGTCCATCTTTAGTCCAAAGTGACTCTGGTATCTGGGATGTCATCTCTTCTATTTGGGATGGAATCTTATTTGTCATAATGGTATGTGTCATTAATTTTGATGGGGAGTCTAACATGTCTCGCACTTCCTGAGCGTGATTCTCAGGTATGTCCAAGAATACACCTTCAGGAGTACAATAAATGACGCACCCCATTTTACACAATAAATCTCTTCCCAGGAGATTAGTTGGTGCCGATGCAGCCAGCAAAAAGGAATGCTTGGTATGTAAAGGCCCTATTGTAATCTCGGCTGGTTTGCTAACAGGGTAATGCTGGACTACTCCCATTACTCCCATGGCTGGAATTGTCTTACCAGTGGTTCTCATGCCCACTGTCGAATTTATCACTGATTTGGCCGCCCCCGTATCTACAAGAAAGTTTAATGATTTACCAGCTACATTAATTGCAATTTCGGGTTCACTTCCAAGACTTGCAATCAATTTCACTGGCTGCAGACTACAGGTATGGCCACACCCCTATTGGGTATGGTGACCTCCCTGAATCCCGCTGGCAGCAACTACTTGTGAAGGGGTTAAATGGGAACTACCAGAGGCTTGCCAGTCTCTGTTCGGGGGGTATCTTTTTGTTTCCCCTGCATGTGGCTCATAACTCCGTTTCTGTGGACCCTGCTCCCAATGTCGTGTGTCGTGTCGTTGTCTAGGGGGTTGATAAGACTTTTGTATGTTTCTCGATTTACAGTCTCATGCAAAGTGTCCCTCTCTATGACAAGAATAACAGGTTACCACATTTGACTTACCCCCAGGGTTTGGTGATTTATACAAAGGCTGCCTTGTGGTCAGGGCCTGTATACTTACGGACATTAACTTATCACCTTGTAATTCCCTGTGTCTGGTGATATTCCGATCGTGATCAACAGCTGCCTCTCTCAAAGTAGCCACCGACAGACCTCGCCAACATGGTTGCGTGGTCTGTACCCTTGTCTTTAATGCCTCTTTTAAACCATCCATTAGTACAGACACTGCTACTTCTCGATGGTTTATGTTTGTTTTAATGTCCTCTATGCCTGTGTATTTTGCCATATCTAGTAATGCCCTGTGAAAATACTCTGCAGCGGTTTCTGACTCCTTTTGTTTAATGGAGAATATCTTGTTCCATTTAACTACAGCTGGGAAATACTCATTTAACTGTAAACTTATCCTTTTTACATTGTCTTTGTTGTACACATCTGTAAGAGGTACATCCTGATCCAATCCACAGTCAGCTAAAAATTGAGCCGAGTCGACATTGGAGGGTAAACAAGCCCTCAGCAATACCTGCCAGTCTTTGTTATTGGGCTCTAAAGTGTTCCCTAGGTCTCTGATGTATTTCTGGCTAGCAACTAGGTCTTTCCTAGGGTCAGGGAATTCAGACACTATGGTTCTTAATTCCATTCGGGAAAATGGGCTATACATGGCAATGTTCCTAATGGGAGTGACTCCTGTGGTGTCGGTTTTCCCATTTGGAACAGCTATCACCCTAACAGGATTAAGTCTAGCAACATCATTCTGTGTAGATTCTACAGCCTGTGGTGAAATGGTTTCAGCATAGTGTATGGTGCCGTACTTACCCGTAGATACGACCTCACCTGTCCCTCCGCTAGGGGCCTTTGTTACTAATCTTAAGGGTTGGGCCGTGCCTACTGTAGTTTCTGATATGGTGGCTGCTAGAGAGAGCGCCGATATTATTGCCGATTCGTCCTCTTGATCACACTCCTGGGGAAAGTTCAAAACAGGGTACAACTTGCACGGGTTAATACTTGCATTGGTTAACTTATTAACATTTACACAGTTGCTAAGTGTTTGTTTGTTACACCCTAATGCGTCATTCTCCGCAACCAATTTCTCTCCTGTTACGTATGGTGGCGGCGGGGCCGTGGCTATCAGTTTCTTGATAGGGTTAGATCCCGCCGCCTGAGCCAATCCTCTCTGTATTTCACCCTCCTGTTGCCATAACTGCAAAATAATCATAATGTTTGATTCGTCTCTTTGTTGATTTAATGAGACATATCCTCCTCCTTAGATTTTGTAACACTTCTGGGCTAAAGCTACCTACTCTTGGGAATTTCTCCCCGTCATGTACCGTCATTCTCTCCCATTCATCACATAAAACCTCTGTGTGTGAACCGTATTTTTCACACATTACGTACCTTGCCGACCCGACTGGTCGGTTCACTGAATCAACCCAAACCGAGGTTGATTGCCCCCTACCTGAACAATTGGTCCCCATACCTGTAGGCGTTGCTTTCACCACCTCTGACCTTCAATCAGGGTCTTCAGCGAACCCTTACAAAACCAAAATGTTCAAGATAGGCTGACGGTGGCGGTTTACCGAGTACCCCACTCACTCGCCCACGCCGACCAATACGACCTACACACTGCCCTAGTGCTGGCGTACTCGACCCAGGGCCCCTATGAACCTTTATTTACTGGAACATGTGAGTGTGTTCCGCAGAGCATTGACCCTTTCCAGTAACTATTGGTTGTTGGACAATTCCTGAGCGACCAGCGAACTTCCCTTTAAAAAAATAAAAAATTACACAAATCACGTCAGAATGTACAAATAGTATTTATGACCCGTTTCGTACACAAATGGTACTGGTCAGATTTAACTAATGCACACAATTACGTGCGGTACAATCGTTCAGCACATAAGCAACTAATCTTATGTGCAGAGCGACCAGTGGAATCGAAAATTTCGGCTGCGAATTCCTTCAGCATGAGCTTTAATGGCCTATATGGGTTCTGCACCAACCCCCTGGGTTGTGCTTTTTTCTCTATTTATAGCGGACTTCCTTGTCTGCTGTACCTGGACCTCCTGGTCTGTTCTGGACCTCCTGGTCTGTGCTACAGTGTGACCTCCTGGTCTGCTATACTCTAATGCTCAGATTCTATGTTTAACAAGGGATGCCTCCCTAGCCACCATGTACGTCACTTACATGCATGTACCCTGCGAGAACTCGACTTCTTGTGGTTCAACCTCAAAAATTGTATAAACTTATATATACAAAACACTCACTCATCACATGTACACTTTTGTTTCTATTTCTATTTCTGCGCAGAAATTTTCTTTCCTTTAGACCAGATGTGTTGTAAATTTGGAGAAGGATCTGTTAGTCTAAATTTCGGACACTAAAATAGACTTGCGCTATTTATCGCGTTGCCACCTTTTCGCCTGTTACAATAACACTAGTGTGTGATTTGAGTTACGTGGGCGTATCCGGATGCTCCGTTACGTAATATACGCTGCGTGCGTCGGCCTTTGAGTTGCGTACGCGAGTCTCACCCTTTGTTAGAGACACGTGTACGCAAAGCAAATATCCACCGTAACACAATTTACACGTTTATCAATGTAGATGATCCTCGATCATCTACCGAACACCACACCAATCTCTCCTTGTATCTTTAGGTAGAGCTGCGTGCTTGCTTTGCACTTTTTCCCTTAATGTATTACTTTTACACTTTAACTATGAAATAGCGACAAATCTCTCTTAGCACGTTTATCAATTATAAAATGGCAAACAGGAGAGTGATATATGAAAATACACGAATAAAAGAAATGCAGATATGCGTGTGTGCGTACGCAAGACAGAAATAAACAGTTTTAAAAGACACTAGCGTGTTGTTCTTACCTCCGGTTCCGGATTCCCTCAGCACCCTTTACTAAGCAAAGCAGACGCTTATCCAGACAGCACTACGAGGAATATGATCTCCCGCCCTTTGCTGATGGATAATGTCTGCTGAAATTACCTAGTGCAGATATGTGAAGGACGGACGAGCGGCCAATTGACAAAGCTAAATATTTGTCTTACTTAAAACCCTTTAAGAGGTCTAAGAACACTGTACGCTATTGACGTATGGAATACCGTAAGGGTACGCACGTTGCGTAACGATCGCTTAGCCGTAGTCGAGACGCTCAAGCGTCACGTTCGCTCACGGCCAAGAGATCACAGACAGGCACGCTATTGGCTGCCGACTAACGTAATGTTTCGCTATAGCGTAGCGAACGCTCGGGACCACGAGGAGATCACCAGCGGCGCAGACGCTCACAATGTTAAACCTTTATGTGTAAACCATGAACAATGTATTATACAGGAAAACCTTAGTGAAATGATAGAGTGTAGATGCAACACAGTGTAACCTTATTAACTCAAAAGCTGTTCGAGCGTCACCGACGCTCTGAGAATACTTAACACTATAAGAAATACACAAATACTGGGCTTAGGGTCTAACGCCTTATATGAATGTTATACTTGCAAAAGAATAATACAATACAAGTCATACACTACAATATAACATAGACTAACTAACCAGATAACTACACAGGAAATACAATACAATACAATTACGTTTAAGGGAAAATGAGAGAGAAAGAGGAGGAGAGAGAGAGAGAGAGATATGGCTCACAATAACAAGAAAGACAATATGATTGCGGAGAAAACTTATGCACAAGGGGAACGATCGCATGCGCCTCGATATCCAGCTCCCGATTATCAGCAATGAGAACCGTTGAAGAGAGTGAGCTGGATATGGTCGGCTTGTCTATTTATGCCCCACACACAATACAATTCAATGGTCCCTACAATCTCATTGTTCATTGGACACAGGAATTCGTCTTCGCATTATAACAAAAGGTCATAGGTTGATTCATACAGGTGGGCTGAGACCATTTCCAACTGCTCAGGTGGGTGGGAAACTAGGTTTCCCGCCGCATGGATAAGTAAGTGCAAATAATAGTAAAAGTACATAAACTTCTTATGTCCATAACTATTCGCACGAGCGATTAATCTGCTTCAAACCAACACCGGAATATTGCTAATTAAATACTCTTCCGATGGATACTAAACACCACTGTATGACCCATGTCTGACCCTTCGTATCAAACAAAGAGGGATCTCTCTGTCATGAACATGCTATATTAACTAAACTTTCAGAATCTATCAAGGGGACCATGATCTACAAAATACATTATATGGTGAAAATATATAACGATTGAGTCGCACGCTGGGCGCACAGAAACTCTACCGTAAATGCGCATACCGTGCGCCTGCGGGTGCCCGCATCAGCGAGTATGCGCACGCACGGGAGAGCGCACGCATGCGCAGCGCGGACCTGTATGAGGTGCAAATATGGCAGTGTGCATCGTGATATTTTTCTGACTTTGACACTTGCTAGAGTTAAGTCTGAAGTGAAACATTAGAAAATAAGCAGTGCTTGTTAGGCAGCATTATTATTATTATTATTATTATTATTATTATTATTACATAGAAACAATAGAAACATGGAATTTGACGGCAGATAAGAAGTAAGCACCACTTGGCCCATCTAGTCTGCCCCTTTTTTTTATCCTTTAGGCAATCTCAATCCTTTTTGAACCTTAATTCTTTGTAAGGATATTCATATGCCTATCCCAAGCATGTTTAAATTGCTCTACAGTCTTAGCCTCTACCACCTCTGATAGGAGGCTGTTCCACTTATCCACTACCCTTTCTGTGAAGTAATTTTTCCTTAAATTTCCCCTGAACCTCCCCCCCTCCAGTCTCAGTGTATGTCCTCGAGTTCTAATACTTCTCTTCCTTTGAAGAATGTTTCCCTCCTGAACTTTGTTAAGACCATTGATATATTTAAAAGTTTCTATCACGTCTCCCCTTTCCCTTCTCTCCTCCATACTATACATGTTAAGATCTTTTAGCCTTTCCGGGTAAGTTTTGTGATGTAGGCCATGCACCATTTTAGTTGCCCTTCTTTGTACACTCTCTAATGTATTTATACATTAGACTCTCTAGTTTTTTTTTATCCCATTGACAGCTAAGAAATCTATTTCCAGGAACTAGAAATATCTGCAGTCAAGCAAGCTGCCTTCCCACTGGAAAATTATGAATATTAAGCCCACTCCACTAGCCACCCCTCCCCTGCATATTAAACAACCCCTATCACACTGGAAGTCATGTACCGGGGCCCCTTCATTCAGCCCAATGCCCCCTACTACAGTTTAGTGTTCTCCCTCCCACCCCCAGGGCCATCTTTACAGCAGTGTAGGCCCCTGGCCAAAGCATTGCACTGGGGCCCCTACCCATCCTCCAGAAGTAGAGGTGGGGGGTCCTATCAGTGGCAGATTTGATGTCCTGCAGGGGCCCCAGTGCAATGCTTTTCCCAGGGGCCTACACTGCTGTTAAGATGGCCCTGGTGAGGGGGTGGTTCCACTGGCATTAGGGCCCACGTTCCAGCCTGCATTTGGATTGGAGGGTACACACACAGTTCAAGAGTTACTTCAATGCACAGTTCAAGTTACTTCAGCACTTCATGCATTCACTGGGGGGTTTATATGGGGCTAAATGAACCACAGTGGAGCTAGCCTACAAACTCCATTAACTTATCTCCAAAGAGTGCAGTTTACATCCATAATTCATCTGGCTTGTAGCCAGAGAGAAATCACTTACTGTACCACAGGTGCTGGTAACATCTGTACCACATGGTTTGCTGGTAATGGACCTTAGCAGTTATACTGGGGTTCACTACGATATGCCGGCTATGCTGGTCGCTGGGAGCCCGACCGCCGGCTTACCGACAGTGTGGCGAGCGCAAATGGGCCCCTTGCGGGCTCGCTGTGCTCGCCGCGCTACGCGCGCCACGCTATTTTATTCTCCCTCCAGGGGGGTCGTGGACCCCCACGAGGGAGAATAAGTGACGGTATGCCAGCTGTCGGGATCCCGGCGCCGGTATACTGTGCGCTGGGATCCCGTCAGTCGGCATACTGAAGACCACCCGTTATACTGTAGTGTCAAAGAAACGTTACTGGGAATTTTACATTTGTCTTGAATTTTTTCTTCAAACTACATTTTTTTTATCTATCTGGTGTTTAGTAATCGGGCCAGCATCACATTTTGCAGTTGTTCATCCTGCCCTCTAAATCTTTTATCTCTTACCTTCTTTTAGTTCTCTGTAGTCTGCAGCTGAAGTCAGCTTGGAATATGTGTCAAAAGGGAATCTGTTTAGTTCACAAAGAATACCAGTACACACATCAACAAATGTACAGAATAACGGTAGAGCAACTAGACAAGAAAACAAAATGTTATAATTACCTGATAGATAGGGTAAATTGTGAGATTTGTTGTTTAAATAATCTTTAAAGTGACTAGATGCCAAATTTTACTATGTAGTACTTTTGCAGTGTCACGATCCGGGTATCTGGACGCCATTACTTACCCTTCAGATGCCTCCTAAGGCTGGCTCAGCGTTCCAGGACCGGATCCCGCTGTTCCTGAGTTTCCACATGCAGAATGTCAGAGTGGTGATTTCATCAGCCGCGGCCTCCGCTGTGCCCGCGTGGTTAAATGTGCGCTTGTCAGTCTGGCGTCTCCTGTCTCCTGTGGCCGGCGTCGCCATTACTGTTTCAATTCTCACATGGATTACAAACCAAACTTCCCTCCAAGTGTCTGCATGGGCGCAGCCATCTTGGATTTTGTCATCTGAGCATTTCCACCAATCTGCTGTCTGTATTGTTGATTTGCATAATTGCCTAGCCAACCCCTTCCTTGCTGCAGGTATAAGTAAGCTGTGCCTGAGCAAGGAAGGCGTCAGTGCTTTGGTTGTCTAACCTAGTTCCAGTTTGTCTCTCTCCTGTGGTTGTCTTCCAGGTTCCAGCTCCTGTCTCCAGACTTCTGCTATAGAGACCCGCACCAGCATTCCATCTGCGGTGTAGCCTGACTCTCCGATCCATTCTGGACTCACCTGTTTCCAGTTACAACAATCACCTGCTTCCAGCCCAGCTTCCAGCAGTGTACAGCTTCTCTTAAAGGGCCGGTGTCCTTTCTGCAGTTTACCACTCTCCACCGGTATTATTATTTCACCGCTCTCAAACTCCAAACTTCATCAATCACCTGCTTCCAGCCCAGCTTCCAGCAGTGTACAGCTTCTCTTAAAGGGCCGGTGTCCTTTCTGCAGTTTACCACTCTCCACCGGTATTATTATTTCACCGCTCTTAAACTCCAAACTTCATTATTATTTCATCGCTCTCAAGTTCGTTTATTATTTAACTGGTTCCAGCCAGTATCCACTCCGTACCAACAACAGTCTGGTTCCAGCCAGTATCCACAGCAGCCGTTTTATCTTCAGCAACCCAGCCTTTCCTGGAACACCAGCTGGTACGATCCTGGGTTCTCTCCATTGCTACAGTCAGGTCTGGTAAGAACTTTCCAACTAGAAGATTATAAGAACTGTCTCACTCTACCAGTGCCTGTGGCCCTTGCCACCCTGTAGTACCCAGGAATTGTATTTATCCTCTGTTGACTTTTATGTTTCCTTTACTGCTGCTGTGTTACGGAGTTTGTCATAATAAACATCATTGACTTTTATCCTGGTTGTCGTGGTCACGCCTTCGGGCAGTTATTCTACATGTTACTTACATGTCTAGGGGTCTGATACAACCTCCCAGGTTCCGTTACATCTCAGCCCCTACAACTGAGGCTGCCTCCCGTCAGCTCAGGCCCTCAGTTGTGACAGTAAGCACTGACCTAATGAATCCAGCCGGAGACCAGGATCAAGCGGCCAGGCCAATGCAAGAACTGGCAGCCCGACTTGAACATCAGGAGGCTGCACAGGGCCACATCATCCGCTGTCTCCAGGATCTCTCTACACGGCTGGATGGGATTCAAACGACCCTCCGTGGACCTGGCACGTCCGGTGCGTCCACTACAGTGACACCAGCTGTAACCCCACCCACCTTACCCATTTCCAGTCCACATCTTCATCTTCCAACGCCAGCAAAATTTGATGGATCTCCAAGGTTCTGCAGGGGATTTCTCAATCAATGTGAAATCCACTTTGAGCTTCTACCTGGCAATTTCTTCAGTGACCGTACCAAAATTGCCTATATCATCTCCCTTCTCAGTGGCTCAGCCCTTGACTGGGCATCACCTTTATGGGAGAAGTCTGATCCCCTGCTATCCTCCTATACTGACTTTGTAGCTACATTCAGGCGCATCTTCGACGAGCCAGGCCGGATAACATCTGCTTCATCTGAGATTCTCCGTTTACGCCAGGGAACACGTACTGTGGGACAGTATCTTATACAGTTTAAAATCCTGGCATCCGAACTGGCATGGAACGACGAGGCCCTGTATGCTGCATTCTGGCATGGCTTATCAGAACGCATCAAGGATGAGTTAGCTACCAGAGACTTGCCCTCTAAGTTGGATGAGCTAATTTCTCTTTGCACGAAGGTTGATCTACGTTTCAGAGAGAGAGCAACTGAGCGAGGAAGATCATCTACTCCTAAATCTTCTGCTCCTCCTCCTCGTCAACCATCTCCATCCAAGGATCAGCCTATGCAAATTAGTCGTTCTCGTCTATCTCCCGCTGAGCGCCGAAGACGTCTCTCTGAGTCTCTCTGTCTCTACTGTGCAGCTCCGTCGCACACTATCAATGCCTGTCCCAAACGTCCGGGAAACTCCAGATCCTAGCTCGCCAAGGAGAGGGCCGGCTAGGAGTAATGATCTCCTCTCCATCTCCTCATGACTGTAACCTCCCAGTGTCGCTCCAAATTGCTCAACGTTACAGGAACGTCATTGCCCTCCTTGATTCCGGAGCAGCTGGGAATTTCATAACCGAAGCTTATGTTAAACGGTGGTCCCTACCCACCGAGAGACTGTCCTCGTCCATCTCTTTGACTGCCGTGGATGGCAGCAAGATTTTTGACGCAGTCATTTCCTTAAGGACTCTTCCAGTTCGTCTGAGAGTGGGAGTTCTTCATTCTGAGTATATTTCTTTTTTAGTGATTCCAAGAGCCACACATCCAGTGGTTTTAGGCCTTCCATGGCTCCGTCTCCACAACCCATCAATTGACTGGACGACTACGCAAATACTGGCATGGGGTCCCTCCTGTGCTGAGACTTGTTTAGCCAAAGTTCTTCCTGTTTGTTCTTCCTTCCCCAGGTCATCTGATGTTCCGCCTCCTCCATATCAAGACTTCACGGACGTGTTCAGTAAAGCCTCTGCTGATATCCTTCCTCCTCATAGAGAATGGGACTGCCCAATCGACCTCATTCCAGGGAAGGTTCCACCGCGAGGCCGAACTTATCCGTTGTCTCTGCCTGAGACACACTCCATGGAAGAGTACATCAAAGAGAACCTGGCGAAGGGTTTCATCCGACCATCTTCTTCTCCAGCCGGCGCAGGCTTCTTCTTCGTTAAGAAGAAAGACGGTGGTCTGCGTCCGTGCATCGACTACAGAGGTCTGAACGACATTACCGTCAAGAACCGATACCCTTTACCCCTGATTACCGAGCTCTTTGATAGAGTTAGTGGTGCAACTATTTTCACAAAGCTGGACTTGAGGGGTGCCTACAATCTCATCCGAATCCGTGAGGGTGACGAGTGGAAGACCGCCTTTAACACCCGTGACGGACATTATGAGTACCTCGTCATGCCCTTCGGACTGAGCAATGCTCCAGCAGTCTTCCAACACTTCGTGAATGAGATTTTCAGGGACATCTTGTACCGCCATGTCGTGGTTTATCTAGACGACATCCTCATCTTTGCTAATAATCTCGAAGATCATCGTTTCTGGGTAAAAGAGGTTCTTTCCCGTCTCCGTGTCAATCACCTCTATTGTAAATTGGAGAAGTGTGTGTTTGAAGTTAAAACCATTCCGTTTCTAGGTTACATTGTGTCCGGTTCCGGACTAGAGATGGATCCTGAGAAACTCCAAGCAATCCAGAATTGGCCTATACCCTTAAGCCTCAAAGGGGTCCAGAGGTTCTTAGGGTTCGCCAATTATTATAGAAAATTTATACGAGACTTTTCCACCATTGTGGCGCCTATCACTGCATTAACCAAGAAAGGTGCTAATCCGTCCAAGTGGTCCGAGGAAGCTACACAGGCCTTTCACCTTCTGAAGCAACGGTTCATCTCTGCACCAGTTCTGAAACAGCCCGACACCGACTCTCCTTTTATCTTAGAGGTAGATGCCTCCTCCGTTGGAGTAGGAGCAGTGTTATCCCAGAGGGCCAAAGATGGACATCTACATCCTTGCAGTTTCTTCTCCCGGAAGTTCTCCCCAGCTGAGCGCAACTATGCCATTGGCGATCAGGAGTTGCTAGCCATCAAGCTCGCTCTGGAGGAGTGGAGATACCTGTTGGAGGGAGCTTCCCACTCAATCACCATTCTTACCGACCACAAAAATCTTTTATATCTCAAAGGCGCACAATGTCTGAATCCTCGTCAGGCCAGATGGGCACTTTTCTTCTCTAGGTTTGACTTTAAACTCCAGTTCTGTCCGGGTTCTCAGAATCGTAAAGCCGATGCCCTTTCCCGCTCATGGGAGCAAGAAAATGAGTCCAAGTCTGCAGACAAGCATCCTATTATTAATCCGTTGGCATTCTCCACGGTAGGGATGGACTCTACGCCTCCACCAGGGAAAAGTTTTGTTAAGCCAGTTCTAAGGAAGAAGCTCATGCATTGGGCCCATGCTTCCCGTTTTGCTGGACATACAGGCATTCAGAAAACCCTTGAATTTATTTCTAGGTCCTACTGGTGGCCAACTCTGAAGAAGGACGTTATGGAATTTATTGCCTCCTGCCCAAAGTGTGCCCAACACAAAGTCTCCCGCCAGTCGCCTGCGGGGCAACTGGTTCCATTATCTGTTCCCCGTCGACCTTGGACCCATTTGTCGATGGACTTTGTTTCCGATCTACCTATCTGCAACAAGTTTAATACCATCTGGGTGGTAGTTGACCGGTTCACCAAGATGGCACATTTCATCCCTCTCACCGGTCTTCCGTCAGCTTCCAAGTTGGCTCAAGTGTTTATACAAGAGATCTTCCGACTTCACGGTCTTCCTGAAGAGATCATCTCGGATCGTGGAGTACAATTTGTAGCCAAATTTTGGCGAAGTTTGTGTCAAGCCCTCCAAGTCAAGTTAAAGTTTTCCACGGCTTACCATCCTCAGACCAATGGTCAAACCGAGAGGGTGAATCAGGACTTGGAGGCCTTCCTCCGTATATATGTGTCTTCCTCTCAAGATGACTGGGTTCAACTCCTTCCTTGGGCCGAGTTCAGCCACAACAATCAATACCATTCCTCATCTTCTTCTACACCATTCTTCATTAATTATGGATTCCACCCTAAAGTCCCAGAATTCCAACCGCTTCCCGCAACTTCTGTTCCAGCAGTGGATGTCACCTTGCGTCAGTTTTCAAATAACTGGAGGAACGTCCGCGCAGCCCTGCTTAAAGCCTCATTCAGGTATAAGAAGTTTGCCGATAGAAAGCGTAGAGCGGTTCCTGCTCTCAAGGTGGGTGATCGTGTGTGGCTGTCCACGAAGAATTTGAGGTTGAGAGTTCCCAGCATGAAATTTGCACCTCGCTACATCGGACCCTTCAAGATTGAACAAGTCATCAATCCTGTTGCCTACAGGTTACAGTTACCATCCTTCTTGAAAATACCCAGGACATTTCATGTTTCTTTGTTGAAACCGCTGATCCTGAATCGGTTTCATTCCGCACTTCCTCCAGCTCCCAAAGTTCAGACTCAACGGGGAGTCGAGTACGAGGTGGCCAAGATTTTGGACTCACGTTTCCGTTACGGTCAGTTACAATACCTCATTGACTGGAAGGGCTATGGTCCTGAAGAACGCTCTTGGACCAATGCCTCAGACGTCCATGCTCCTGCCTTGGTCCGAAATTTCCACGCAAAGTTTCCTTTAAAGCCTAAGAAGTGTCCTGGGGCCACTCCTAAAGGGGGGGGTGCTGTCACGATCCGGGTATCTGGACGCCATTACTTACCCTTCAGATGCCTCCTAAGGCTGGCTCAGCGTTCCAGGACCGGATCCCGCTGTTCCTGAGTTTCCACATGCAGAATGTCAGAGTGGTGATTTCATCAGCCGCGGCCTCCGCTGTGCCCGCGTGGTTAAATGTGCGCTTGTCAGTCTGGCGTCTCCTGTCTCCTGTGGCCGGCGTCGCCATTACTGTTTCAATTCTCACATGGATTACAAACCAAACTTCCCTCCAAGTGTCTGCATGGGCGCAGCCATCTTGGATTTTGTCATCTGAGCATTTCCACCAATCTGCTGTCTGTATTGTTGATTTGCATAATTGCCTAGCCAACCCCTTCCTTGCTGCAGGTATAAGTAAGCTGTGCCTGAGCAAGGAAGGCGTCAGTGCTTTGGTTGTCTAACCTAGTTCCAGTTTGTCTCTCTCCTGTGGTTGTCTTCCAGGTTCCAGCTCCTGTCTCCAGACTTCTGCTATAGAGACCCGCACCAGCATTCCATCTGCGGTGTAGCCTGACTCTCCGATCCATTCTGGACTCACCTGTTTCCAGTTACAACAATCACCTGCTTCCAGCCCAGCTTCCAGCAGTGTACAGCTTCTCTTAAAGGGCCGGTGTCCTTTCTGCAGTTTACCACTCTCCACCGGTATTATTATTTCACCGCTCTCAAACTCCAAACTTCATCAATCACCTGCTTCCAGCCCAGCTTCCAGCAGTGTACAGCTTCTCTTAAAGGGCCGGTGTCCTTTCTGCAGTTTACCACTCTCCACCGGTATTATTATTTCACCGCTCTTAAACTCCAAACTTCATTATTATTTCATCGCTCTCAAGTTCGTTTATTATTTAACTGGTTCCAGCCAGTATCCACTCCGTACCAACAACAGTCTGGTTCCAGCCAGTATCCACAGCAGCCGTTTTATCTTCAGCAACCCAGCCTTTCCTGGAACACCAGCTGGTACGATCCTGGGTTCTCTCCATTGCTACAGTCAGGTCTGGTAAGAACTTTCCAACTAGAAGATTATAAGAACTGTCTCACTCTACCAGTGCCTGTGGCCCTTGCCACCCTGTAGTACCCAGGAATTGTATTTATCCTCTGTTGACTTTTATGTTTCCTTTACTGCTGCTGTGTTACGGAGTTTGTCATAATAAACATCATTGACTTTTATCCTGGTTGTCGTGGTCACGCCTTCGGGCAGTTATTCTACATGTTACTTACATGTCTAGGGGTCTGATACAACCTCCCAGGTTCCGTTACATCTCAGCCCCTACAACTGAGGCTGCCTCCCGTCAGCTCAGGCCCTCAGTTGTGACATGCAGAAGGAGAACCGGAGCATATCCCATGGAGAACCACAAGGCATTTAGACACATTAAAATCTAGCTGGCTGTTTGCCAGTGTATTTGTCTATCCTGTTTATTAGTAATCCCAAAAGCAAAAGCCAAGGGGATATTGGGATATAACAACATTTCTTAAAATATGGGAATAGTTGTCCCAAAAGGCAGAGATCTTGGGGCAGGTCCATCAGACACCAAGAAAATATACAGTCCCTACAAAATGCCACAGTCTCTCCAGCATAAAGGGGATGGGCAACCTTTCATCTTGGGCAACCATATACCACTTCCTATTATATATTTTGCTTCATTTTCATAGAGGAATCGGTGATCCAGGAAACCCAATTCGGTGGACTGACTAGTTCTATTCTGGGAGGGGGCAGCCAGATCGGCAAAGCAGGGAGTGTGGCTTGTCATAGGGGGTGTTGAGGGGGCATGATAGGGCGGAAGAGGCATAGGGTGGGGGCATGGAGGTGGTCAATGCAGGGGCATGGCTTGTCATGAGTGGAGAGTTGGCATGATGCAGCGGAAGAGGTAGAGGGTGGGTGCGTGGTTGCATGATTATGTCATCATAGCTATGCCCCCCTCACTGCATAATGCCGATATGAGTCTGTGTGTATATTTCTAAACTCCTTGACACAGTACCATCACCCTGTAGCACATGCTCTATCGCCCAGTGTCCAGAAGTTACTTCATTGCTTTCATTTTCAGCTCCCAGTGAAACCTTCAAGCCAGCAGTATTTTGGGTTTATTGCTTCCAGTTCTAATTGAGCTACTTGTTCCATCCAACTGCCAGCACAACTGTGCTATTCCTTCTTCTCCTTCAGTCCTAACTGGTGAACTACAGGTCCTATCCAGGTGACAGTCCTGTGCCAAGTGAATCCAGTTACCTGTTTGTGTTTACCTAAACCTTAGCCAGTCCCTGCCTGGCACCCTGAGCATTGCCGGTTCCAGTCCAGTCCAGAGACACCTCCAATTGCAATACTGTCAAGAGACATCACCAGTTCCAGTCCGGTTCAGAGACATTTTCAGTTCCAGTCTGGTCCGGAATATAGTCGGTTCCAGTCTGATCCAGAGACATCTCCAGTTCCAGTCTGGTTTAGAGACATTGCCTGTTCCAGTCTGGTCCAGAGACATCTCCGGTTCCAGTCTGTTTAGAGACATTGCCTGTTCCAGTTCGGTTCAGAGACATTTTAAGTTCCTGTCCATTCTGAAGACATAGTCGGTTCCAGTCCGGTTCAGAGACATCACCAGTTGCAGCCCGGTCCAGAGACATCTCCAGTTCTAGTCTGGTTTAGAGACATCACCGGTTCCAGTCTGGTCCAGAGACATTGCCGGTTCCAGTCCGGATAAGAGACATCACTAGGTCCAGTGAGATCCAGAGACTTCACCGGTTGAAAGACACCATCGGTTACAGCCTGGTCCAAAGTTCCACCCTCATCGAGCCAATACCACAGAAGTCTACTTCTGCAAGCAGTCTCTTAAGTGCTCCCAGGTATGATCACTTCAGTCTCATCTATTGCCCAATGGTACCAGTTCCTGTGTCTACAAGAAAAAAAATCAGACGGATCCAAACCAGACGGATTCTGACACAAGTGCTACATGCTACAACAAACAAATCTGACAAGCTGAACTTAAGTAGCTAAAGACTAGGAGGGCCACTTGATGCCCACCATTGCTCTACCCAATTTTGTCAGATTTCGTAAAAGACAGACTTCTTAGGCATACTATATTTCATTTTCTTGGATACATTATTTATGTAAGTGACCAGAGGGTAGAATGGAGTGAGTGCCTCCACAGCTGCTGGCCTAACACTTCTATACATGATTTATAATTTACTTGGCATCTATAAAATCCCCATTAACAGAGGGAAAGAGTTTAATTCTGTGAATCAGATATTTCTTTGCTAGAACATTGGTGACATTTCACACATAGCGATTTTCTTTACTGCATTCTAAATTATCTTTATTGCAGTTGTTTCACACAATTGATCCTCTATATAAGTACGCACATTCTGATTTGGCACAGGAATTGTGCGAACTTATTATGGTACATATGTGTCCTTAACTTTTTTTTTTGCTGCTGGAGGCAGCGTATCTCTGTGCTGCTACGATGCAAAAGCATCACAGGTAAAGATGTAAGTAGACACATCTGTGGTTCTATTCATTGCCACTGGGCACAAAGCTGGATTGTCCTACAGAATCAGTGTTGGACTGGGGCATGAAGGGCCCATCGGGGGAATGCTGATGTAGGGGCCCATGCTTAAATGGTTCCAGTGGGGGCATGGCCAGCCACCACAGAGGTTTGTAACATATGTATAATACATAACTCCAGTGCACTCGGATAGTCTGGAACTTGATCCCTAGAGGAGGAGGAGGACCCACAGGCAGTGGGGCCCACCGGTGGTTTCCCCTGTTCCCCTGTGGGCCAGTCCGACCCTGTACAGAATCCAGACAAAAATTTATAGTACTAAACAGCTGATGGAAGCATTTTATTTGTATCACTTTACTTAAATAATACAGGCAAGTATACATAAATATGACTCTATTCCTTATCTCATAGAGTAGACTATTTTACTGAGTTATGAAATCATATTTAATATATCATATATGATTATCAATATATAGATATATTTAAATTAATATGCATTTATGATATATATCTGCAAATATATTATGTCAGGCTTACAAACTAGGTGGCTGATAAATATATGCAGTCCTTATACATATGATTTATGAAGTTATGATTCCTTAAAGAGAGTTCAGACTTGAGATTACCACTCTTATCATGATTGTTTATTTACAGGCAAATCTAATCATACAGAATAAGATATACACAGTAGTGACATATATACTAATAATATTTATGCTTCCTTAATTATAGGATATAAAACATGAAACAATCTAACAAACTTAGACAATTACTTACATAAAGTGTATACTTGCAAGTAGATAGTTACAATATCATGATGGAATATTCATAGCTAACTAAGGACCATTCCTTCTGTGTGTCACCATCTCCTCCAGCACCTAGCTTCTTCTCTTCTGACTTACTTCATCTTCTGACTCATAACTGACTGAGTTGACTACTTCTGAACTCATGTATATATACCTAATACTTAACCATTAGCTGGTATATCTGTTACAATTCACCTGCCTATGATGTTTGTTTTCATTGTTCACGATTTCAGGAAAAATCTCACTTGTTCTGGTGCTGCTCAATTTCTCTCTTCAATAGGAAAAACCATGCTGCAAGGTTTTTAAAAAATATGCACACAACTGAATATGCCCCGAAGAGTTAATTTTACTTGGAGCAACTTTGCTTTTTGTTTAAGGACTTTATTAGCATACTCTTACAGTTCTATATAGGAGCTTAGTACCTTTATTATGCTGTTCCTACACACTGGGGGGTAATTCAGACTTGATCGTAGATGTGCTAAATTTAGCACATCTACGATCACTTTCACAGACATGCAGGGGGACGCCCAGCACAGGGCTAGTACGCCCCGCATGTCTGGCCTACATCACGCAGCTGCCGTGCCCCCCGCATGGTCAGGGCACATCTGTGTTGCCCGGACCACGACCCCAAAACAGTGCCCGCACCCTCCCGCCCTGCTAACACCTCTGCTGTCAATCAATCCACTTTCCCAACAACATTTTTTAAAAATGTTCTGCTTTGTCTATCAGATGCATGATAATTAGGATTCAAATATTGCACATGTGTATATATATATATATATATATATATATATATACTGTATATACAGTTGTGCTCATAAGTTTTCATACCCTAGCAGAATTTGTGATTTTCTGGCCATTTGTCAGAGAATATGAATGATAACTCACAAACTTTTCTTTCACTCATGGTTAGTGGTTGGGTGAAGCCATTTATTGTCAAACAACTGTGTCTACTCTTTTTAAATCATAATGACAACAGAAACTACCCAAATTACCCTGATCAAAAGTTTACATTACCTGGAGATTTTGGCCTGATAACATGCACACAAGTTGACACAAACGGGTTTGAATGGCTACTAAAAGTAACCATCCTCACCTGTGATCTGTTTGCTTGTAATCAGTGTGTGTGTATAAAAGGTCAGTGAGTTTCTGGACTCCTGAAAGACCCTTGCATCTTTCATCCAGTGCTGCACTGACGTGTCTGGATTCTGAGTCATGGGGAAAGCAAAAGAATTGTCAAAGGATCTGCGGGAAAAGGTAATTGAACTGTATAAAACAGGAAAGGGATATAAAAAGATATCCAAGCAATTGAGAATGCCAATCAGCAGTGTTCACACTCTAATTAAGAAGTGGAAAATGAGGAATTCTGTGGAAACCAAATCACGGTCAGGTAGACCAACAAAAATTTCAGCCACAACTGCAAGGAAAATTGTTCGGGATGCAAAGAAAAATCCACAAATAAATTCAGCTGAAATACAGGACTCTCTGAAAAAAAGTGGTGTGGTTGTTTCAAGATGCACAATAAGGAGGCATTTGAAGAAAAATGGGCTGCATGGTAGAGTCACCAGAAGAAAGCCATTGCTACGCAAATGCCACAAAGTATCCCACTTACAATACTCCAAACAGCACAGAGACAAGCCTTAAAACTTCTGCAACAAAGTCATTTGGAGTGATGAGACCAAAATTTAACTTTTTGGCCACAACAATAAACGTTACATTTGGAGAGGAGTCAACAAGGCCTATGATGAAAGGTACACCATTCCTACTGTGAAACACAGAGGTGGATCGCATATATTTTGTGGATGTGTGAGCTACAAAGGCACTGGAAACTTGGTCAAAATTGATGGCAAGATGAATGCAGCATGTTATCAGAAAATACTGGAGGAAAATTTGCACTCATCAGCACGGAAGCTGCGCATGGGATGTACTTGGACGTTCCAACATGACAATGATCCAAAACACAAGGCCAAGTCGACCTGTCATTGGCTACAGCAGAATAAAGTGAAGGTTCTGGAGTGGCCATCTCAGTCTCCTGACCTCAATATCATTGAGCCACTCTGGGGAGATCTCAAACGTGCAGTTCATGCAAGACAGCCCAATAATTTACAGGAACTGGAGGCTTTTTGCCAAGAAGAATGGGCAGCTTTACCATCTGAGAAAATAAAGAGCCTCATCCACAACTACCATAAAAGACTTCAAGCTGTCATTGATGTTAAAGGGGGCAATACACGGTATTAAGAACTTGGGTATGTAAACTTTCGATCAGGGTCATTTGGGTAGTTTCTGTTGTCATTATGATTTAAAAGGAGTAAACAGTTTTTTGACAATAAATGGCTTCACCCAACCACTAACCATGAGTGAAAGAAAAGTTTGTGAGTTATCATTCATATTCTCTGACAAATGCCCAGAAAATCACAAATTCTTCTAGGGTATGTAAACTTATGAGCACAACTGTACATACTGTATATACTGTATATATATATATATATATATATATATATATATATATATATATATATATATATATACCATGTTTCCCCTGTTATTCATTCTCTTTTCTATTCTCCTTAGCAAATTTCCCTTAGCAACTGTTCCTCTCCCTAATATACACAATCTCCACTTTTATTACCTGTCACCCGTAATGCATGCCTATATTCTGTGTGTGACTGTATCTGCATATGAAATGCTACGTTACAGTGATTTCCAGGAAAACACTGTTACTTAGCATATCATATGCAGATACAGCAGTAGTCACACACAAAATATATGCATGCCGCATATCTTTTTAATCAGCAGAAGTTGCTTGTGCCCCTAGGCATACCAAATGCCAAAGGCATTTTCCTAGTTTGCCTATGCCTAGGGCCGGGTCTGGCTCCACCCACCCACTCCTGTCCTCACCCCGAGCGCACATAGCATGAGGTTCCAGCCAGCCAGCTAAGCCATCATATGAAGTTATATTGGTCACACAGTTCTAGCGATGGCATCACACTCCACACACACACAAATGTAGCCTTTACATCTCTTTATGCTTCTCTAAACCCTCACTATTGGAGACAGGTCCCAACCTATGCTGAATACTTCTGTTGCACCTTTTGCTTCTAAGATGTATTGTGTACTGAGAATTGTGGTGTTGTTACTTGTTTACTGTTATGTTCTGGTTACTGCACTGTACTGATTAACTTGTTGTGTCTTATTGTTTGCCGTATATACGGAGCTGCGGACTACTTGTGGCGCCCTATACATAAAGTGTAATATTAATAATAGCTGAGATCGAATTGGATGCCAGCACTTCGTCTCCAATGAAATGTCATTTTAATTTCTAATTCTGCACATATCCCTCCCTCCAACTACTACTTACAATTATCATGCTGTCTGGCTAATGGAGGACATATTGTACATATGTAGTAGTCCTTGCTGAATTCAGTCCTTAGGGTCAGGGGAAGGTCCAGCAATAAAGTATGGGTATAGGGCGGTTCAAATCAACTTAATTGAAAAACCAACAGTATGTGCACTAAGTATGCCTATTACATCTACGAAAGCATTATCCATTGCAAC
The DNA here is from genome assembly GCF_028390025.1 of Pseudophryne corroboree. NCBI lineage: Eukaryota > Metazoa > Chordata > Amphibia > Anura > Myobatrachidae > Pseudophryne > Pseudophryne corroboree. Next base: position 684,405,640 of record NC_086448.1, read on the forward strand.
AAAAGATATCCGTGTGTAGCATTGTGCTTTGTCCATTAAGTGTTATTACCAAGCATTGCAGGTTTATTACCCTATAAATCTCTCATTTACAGTATTCTTCATGAAATATTCAATCTCACAATAACATAACATAAAACAGCACAAATCTCCACTGCAGGTGATTTTCTTTATACCTGTTGTTAAGACAACCCTGAAACAGCTCGTGGAACACATGACAGAGAAGGAATTAGAGGCTAGCTAGCAGTGCAAGTAGCCAATAAAGATCTAGGATCTCCAATTTGTAGTAGTTGTCAAAACAGGTTTATCTCAAATAAGGTTTGAGATAAAAATGTGGTAAAAAAAAAAAAGGGGGCAGACTAGATGGACCGAGTGGTTCTTATCTGCCGTCAATTTCTATGTCTCTATTTTTCTACCTTATTCATGGCTGAATGCAGATCGCTGCATATGCAGCTAGATCTGCGTTGATCTCCTCACAGGCTGGGGGCCACCCATGCACATGGCCTCCAAAAGCATCGGAACTAAGGTTGACCACCAGGTTGCGCTGTCAGGTGGTCTGCCGACATTTTTTTCAGAGCGGCTGCGTGTGACATCGCGCAGCAGCCCCGAAAACTGTCCCGGCCCACCCTTATATGGCATGCCCCGCCCCCCCCTCAATGCCATGGCGATGTCCCGCTTCCTGGATGCAGCCGCAATGAGTTAGGTTGCGCACGCGGACAACGACAGGTGTGTGTGCATAAACCCCTGGATGTGGCTGTGGCTGCATCCAGGTCTGAATAACCCCCATAGTGTATGCATTGTACAGCAGTCTCACTCTCCAGAATTGGATCATCATTGTGCAGTGGTCACAAGAGTCAGTGCCAGATTAAGGTCCACACTGGCCTGGAGATGAAATTTATGAAGGGCCTATTGTTGCCACGCAGTGGGCGTGATTAGAGCCACAGAATTTCTCCCTGTGTGGGCATGGGGGTGTGGTGGCATATTACTGTACATCACTGCACTTCCTCCCCACACTACTTCACTTCTCTATATCACTACTACACTACATCTCCACACTACGGGGCATATTTATCACAATCCACATCTGAGAGGCAGATGTGATACATTTGACCAAAATCACATTGCAATTATTGAATACATCGCAAGGGTGTATTAATTATCGCAAACAGGAAGAGAGCTTGCGAGAAAGCTCTGTCCCTGCAAATCCTGTTACCACAATTCTCAGGGCATTTTTTTGTAAAAATACCGAGACACAAGTGATGAGAGGGCGGCGGAAGCACAGATGGTGAAGGGGGAAAGGACACAGGTGGAGGGGGATACACATGGAGAAAGAGACAGAGACACAAATGTGAAAGGGGCAATGGCACAAGTGGTTAACAAGACGCAGGTGGTAAGAGGGGTGGACACAGGTAGTGAAGGAGGCAGAGACACAAGTGAAGAGGGAGGCAGAAGCACAAGTATAGAGAAGGCAGAGACATAGGTGGAGAGGGGCAGAGACACAGGTTGGAGAGGGGCGGAAACACAGGTGGTGAATGGGCAGACACAGGTGGAGAGGGGGCAGAGACAAGGGAGGAGAAGGGGAAGAGACACAGGTGTGGAGGGGCAGAGACACGGGTGGAGAGAGGGCAGAGACACAGGTGTGGTGGGGCCAGAGACACAGGAGGGGATGGGGCATACTGTAGGCTGCTGCAGCCATATCTGACGTTCCTGGCCATTGAGGGGAAAACTTAACCTGGTGGTACATAATCCCCACCACCCGGTCCAGTCACAATGCTTCTTTGTATGAGAGCATCGGGCAGGGAGTGTCGAAGTTGAAAATATTATACCCACATGCATCACATGCAAACACCACACAGAGTGGCCTCCGTGCGTGTGCTTGTGCTGCCGTGCGTGCGCCTGCCCGCACGCTGCGTACATTGGCTCACCAAGCCCTGCGTATTAACGCGTGGTATGAGTAAATACGGTAGCATACGCATTCCCATGGAAAAGCCACAAGGACATATCTGATATTTCATCCACATAGTGCATAATTTACACATAGCCCACACACACCACACCAGCAAGTTACAATTACTTTAGAAATGGAACAATAGAGATTTTCAACTTTACAGGATGTGAGGGGAAAGAATTAGGTTAGGACATAGTGTTTGGTATCCAGATGTACAGTATTTCAAGGGCTACATTCCGATCGCAGTTTGCAGAATATAGCATGCTCCTGTGCATAGATATGCGCAGGAATACAGTTTTAATATCTCACTGTAATTACTGTACTCCTGATATTCGGCGGGAACCCAGTGGAGGACATCTGCAAGTACACCTGGACCAAGCATCGCCCACCTATTCAAAACAACCTATGACCCCTCACATACTGTAAATGACCAACCCTTTGACCTATGAAAGAAGAGCTTACAGTTTCCTTTGAATTATGTTTTGGACAATTGTATAAAAGCAAGGTCTCCTGGCCGGTCCCAGTCTAATTCTCTGAAGGTCATCTTGTTAGACTGACTGAGGACCGGATCCGGGTGGCGCAGGTGAACAAACGTATGTACTCTTGGTTGTAGCTTTTCTCTTGTATTATTGTATTTCTGTGTGTATCCCTTTTTAAGTAAATATTTGTTGCTGCATTGGACCACAACATAATATATACAATTGATGTCGCATTCCATTCCTGTTAAGGGTTAAAAGTGTATTCAGCCACACGTGTAGCTGCATTGTGCTCACAGTGTGTCGGCGTGCCTACGCAACGTGCACACATTTCTTAGGGGTTTATAGCGTTATGTGTAATAAGGTGCTGCTTTTTCCTGAAAGTTAAATGAAATTAACAGGAGAAAAGCAGGACAGAGGGAGTAGCAGAAATGGGGTCAGGGGGTGCATGGGAATATCTGTGACCCCTGTGGTAACTGCTACATAATGTCTATTATTCACCCCCTAAACACCCCCCTTCCCCCAGACATCCCCACTAGCCACCAGCTCTTAGCCCCTGCTGCCAATACAGCTGCTAAGAAAGCAGTTCAAAAGTACACACACTTAGTCTCACAGCATGTGGGCTGAGCTTCGGACAAGTCCGGGAGGCGGGGTTTCCAGTGGGTCAGGGAGGCAGAGCTTCGTGTGATTTGGGGAGGCGGGGCTTCAGACAGGTCCAGGAGGCAGGCCTTCAAATGGGTCCGAAGGTCGGGGCTTCTGACGGGTCCAGGAGGAGGAGCTTCTGGCAGCGTGGGACGGAGCATCTAACAGGTCAATAAAGTTGTTGTTCTTTGGTGGGGGTTTCAGGTGCGGTGCTTCTGTATGCCCTTTGTCTGGTGCAGGAGTTACAGTATTCTATTTCTAGTGACCGGGAGGTGAGTGAGCTGCCCTGGTGGTGACAGGAATTTTTTTTCCTGTCAACACTGCCTGCGCTGCAGGGGACCCTGTGGACCTATTTTCAATGGGGGGCCTGGAGCTGCAGCTCCCTCCGCCTCATTGTTAATCTGGCCCTGACAAGAGTACAGCCTGTTTTGCATAGGGGGCCACCATAAAGCACCCTGTAGTGTAGTGTACAGTGTATCATTCAGCAGTAAGCTCTGTAGAATGCTTTCTGTAGTTTATATCAGTAAGTAACTGATACAGACTGTGCATTTTATACTGGTTAGTCTGTAGTACAGGATGTTGTATTTGAATTTAGGATATGCAGAATAACTGTCTCAGATGGGAATGCACATACTGGAAAAAAGTTACAAAATGTATTTATTCCCTTCCTACTCATAGAAGCCACTGTTACAATATGTGACATACATTTTAATCATTTTTCTTCATTACATTTGAGGATGTGTGAAAATATGAATTGCTGAAGAACGTGTTAAAATTGTGTCGTTTTGTGTCAACTCTTAAATATGCAACCCCTTCTTTGAAGCTCAATTAAGTAGCTTTGTGTGTGGGCTCAATTTACACCATAGAGTCTGTAGAACCTTGATGAACAAGCTTTCCCGAAATCACAGAAATAGATGCATGCTGGCAAAAATCCATTTGTGTTATCAGGGCCGGATTAAGGGCCACATCAACATGCTGGAAATGGTGAAGCACCTATTGCGGAGGGGAGGAGCTGTGACCAGTGCAATGTGGGTGTGGCTCATGATTTGTGGGTGTGGTCACCCCCTGCTCTGTCAGCCACAATGTCTCACTACATAGTGCATCATTTTTCAAGGAAAATAGAAATACAATTTTAATATTATGATCTATGGCTGACTGGTCATCATTATGCTGTCACGATGAAGGGCCTTTTGTTATGTGGAGGCCTGGGGCTGTAACTCCATTGTTAATCTGGTATTGGTACTGTGATGGCTGATCTTTAGCTGTTTGTAACTTTTATGTATCATTTTGTAATCTAATTTCGGATGTACAGTAATATTAACCCACATTTTGCATGTTACTGTATATATGTGTCCTTTTGGGGAACTACCTTTATGGCAGATTAAGTCTAATGGGTACATGTACTAAGCAGTGATAAGTGTGGAGAAATGAGCCAGTGGAGAAGTTGCCCATGGCAAACAATCAGCTGCTCTGTATAATTTTAAAGTATGCAAATTATAAATGTTACTTCAATGCTGATTTGTTGCCATGGACAACTTCTCAACTAGCTCACTTCTCCGTTCTTTTCACAAACTAGTACATGTTCCCCTTAATCCCAGACCAGCAGAACCTATTTGGCTATGCACCAGTATAACCACTTATTTAGGTCTTTCTTTTACCTTTATATGTTCTAGATGCGCTCAACACCCCTGTACATTATTACATTTATTTTTATATATAACAGGGCAAATATTTTCTCTTTATAAATAAATATAACAAAATAACGTCTGTAGCTAGTTTTTTTTAATTTAAGTGACCATTATTTAGTCATGCTATACAGTACATACTACTTTATTAAACCACATTTATACTGAAAAGATCCTTAATTGCTCATTAGCATATGAAGAGCTTCATTGGGAGTTGTGCTTCTCAATTCATTACGTTCAGGAATTATTTGTGTTCTAGACAGATACGTTCAGGTGGCTTCAGGAGGCCCTGAGGGATTATGTGGGTGAGAAAACAAAACACTGGAAATACAAAAGCCATAGGCATGTCTGCTGCATATCAAATGCATCATTAAAGAAATGAGTCTTACAAATTGGGAATTCTCTTTCTGAACATTATTTTTCCAGCAGTAATAGCAGGTGAAAGCAGCAGGATATAGGCTTATTATCAGCTCAGCACAGTCATGTTCAGCATTAACTCAAGAATGAATTTTAAGTATGTTGTGCAAAATGAAACATTTGTTTGTTCCATTTATTTCATTACAAAAATATTATGTTCTAATCAGTGTATGTTCAGTGTTTGGTGTTAAAAATAATCTTTATTCAGGTTGTACTTAATAAACCCAGTAGGATGACTTCAGCGCTATATGTACCACATAGAGAAACCAGGGTCATAACCAGGGCAACACCAGTCCAAATGTCTATTTTATTTACCTTTTAACATTTTTATTTTTGGACTTTACCAACTACGTGTGCAGCTAATCATTTCCATAAGTGACAGTACTAACACCATACCTCCCAACTTCTGATTCCTATAAAGAGGGACACACGCGCGGCGAAGCAGCGCGCGTTCCCGAAAAAGGGGTGTGACCTAATAAAAGGAGGCATGGCTTCACGGGAGGACCCGCGATCGCGAGTCACGCCCCCGTTTTCGTCACTGAGGGGGCATGCCCAGCGCTCTGTGAGCCGCTGGCATGCCCCCTCTCCCTTTGGCTGCAGTGAATAGACGCTGTGCGCATGCGCACAGCGTCTATTCACCGCTGCTCTGCAAAGCAGGGCAGCGAGAGCATGAGCCTCCCAACTGCCCCCCCACCGCGGGACACTGCGGCCCGCGGGTGGGACAGCGGGACTGTCCCGCGAAAATCGGGACAGTTGGGAGGTATGCTAACACCATTGAGGCAAGAAGGTGCTGTGCGGACATAGCTGTTCGCTGCTAAGATGTCGTATCCCATGTGATAGACATATGCTACTAAAGCAGGTCCGCCTCTACCATTAGGCAGCTGTCTAGGATGCCAGGATCTGGGGAAGGGGGGGGGGGGGGGGTTTGGGAGTACGTCTATCACAAAATTAGGGATGTCTCTGAAAGAAGCATCCTTGTTGTACTTGATGCAAGTGGTGGCTGTGGAATTTATTAATCACACTTTCACCTTGCACCAGCCCTGCACTAAAGTCATGCACATGATAACTGATTGGATCCTCACTGATGAGATTTTCCCATAGAATGCTATTTGTTCGACAGTATTTGATTGTCCACATTGATACCTAAATAAACAGTTTGTGAGTGTGTACAGACCAATGAAAGATGTTTATTCTGTTTCACCATCCACCCCTTCCACCCAGGGCCAGATTAAGCCTTGGGGGGCCCAGGGCACTTAAGACAGGGGGGCTCGGGGCAAGGGGGATGTATATTAGATTGTGTTTACCTCACAACATGATCCATTCCAGGAGGAACAAAATGCTCTCCACCTGGAATTCCCTCTTACACACAGGCAGGGTTTCCTAGACACCCAGGTGGGGAGGAGGAGAAGTTGGGTTTACCTGGGTCACTTACAGCTCTCTCCTCCCTCCTGTCCATCCTTCGGTTGGGAAGATCCGTTGGTAGCTCATGAAACCTGATACTCCTGTGTCTCTGTCTGCACTGCACACTGTCCTGCTCGCATTCTGGCTGCCTGGTTCTGCTGCTGCACAAGATGGAGAGCTAGTGATGTCAGTGTGCTCCTAACACAGGGGGGGGCACCGGGGTACAGTAAGCCCTGTGCCTCCATTTTAATCTGGCTATGCTTCCACCCTGTACAGACTACTCAATTAGTCGAACGTGTTATAACATGTCAGATGCAGTTAGAGTGGGGGGGAATAAGGTGGAACTGTAATGGTAGGGGGAACTAGTTCAACCTCCTCCATTGCCCTGCACAGTAATTCCATCAGAAAAGCCCGTCCCATCACCTAATTCAATCGATAATGCAGTCGGCGCTCGTGTTACTGATAAGCTGCTACTCAGTGTACAGCCCAACCCTCCTGACACAAACACTGTGTCTGTTGGAGATCATTCATCCCATCCTTAGGTCTCAGGGGCTTCCCTTTCTGGCACGGTGTATGTGATGTCATGCTGTCACCGCTGCTGAAGTGAAGAAGAGCCATGAAGAGGAGCAGGCTCTGTTCATCTTGAAGACAAGATGATAATGGAATGGAGGGACAAGAGAGGTGGGGAAGCTGCTGGAGAGATACAGGGTATGGTACTGCTGCAGGGACACAGGCTGTGAGCTGCTGGAGTATCAGAGGCAGAGATGTATAAAAGGAACACTACTGTGGGCATTATGTGTATAAGCTGCAGAACTGTGGGCATTATATGTAAGGGGCACTACTACTGTGGGCATTTTTGTAGGGTACTACTGAGTGACGTAACCATAATAAGGGGCTTTACTATGTGGTGTAATATGAATCAAGGGCACTACATGCGGTTTAATGAATATGAATGTACGAAGTAAGGCACTAATTTATAGTTTGCAGGGGGGCGGTGCAGAAAACACTAGCACTGACCCTGGCACCGCTTAATGTGAGGGAGCGTTGGATAGGTGTTGGGGTAAATGAGTTCCACCACGTCTCCAGCACCACTTTAAGCCGTGGAGATAGATACTAGCTTAGACAAGGACTGACCTGCTAAAACCAAGTATTACTGGAGAGCTGCAGAAGCTGCACCATTAGATTCAGAATACACTGTGCAATGCTGGAATGCAAGAGATGATAGAATGCTGGATGTAATAAACTAACCAATAACACAGTATGGCAGTATTGAACAAAGTCAATGATGAGGTAAGTACACAGCAAGAAGTTGGCAGTCAGTTGCAGTCAGCTGTCCACAGCTGACTGCATTGTGATGTCACAAAGGTACTTTCTAGCTGCCTGCAACTGAATGCATTATGATGTCAGAGACATAATTTCTAGTTTCCTAAATCTGAATGTATTGTAATATCACAAAGGTACTGTACTGTCTAGCTGCCTGCAGCTGAATGCATTGTGATGTCACAGATGTACTCTAACTTTCTGCAGTTTAATGCATTGTGATATCACAGAGGTACTGTATAGCTGCCTGCAGCTGAATACATTGTGATGTCACAGGGGTACTGTCTGGCTTCCCATAGCTGAATGCATTGTGATATCACAGAGGTACTGTCTAGCTATCTGTATCTTAATGCATTGTGATGTCAAAGAGGAACTGTCTAGCTGCTGCAGCTGAATGTATTGTGATGTCACAAGGGCACTCTCTAGCTGCCTGCAGCTGAATGTATTGTGATGTCAGAGAGGTACTGTCTAGCTGCCTGCAGCTGAATGCATTGTGATGTCACATATGTACTGTCTAGCTGCCTGCAGCTGAATGTATTGTGATGTCACAGAGCTACAGTCTAGCTGCCTGCAGCTGAATACATTGTGATGTCACAAAGGTACTTTCTAGCTGCCTGCAACTGAATGCATTATGATGTCAGAGATATAATTTCTAGTTTCCTAAATCTGAATGTATTGTAATATCACAAAGGTACTGTACTGTCTAGCTGCCTGCAGCTGAATGCATTGTGATGTCACAGGTGTACTCTAGCTTTCTGCAGCTGAATACATTGTGATATCACAGAGGTACTGTATAGCTGCCTGCAGCTAAATCCATTGTGATGTAACACAGAAACTGTCTACTTGTCTGTATCTTAATGCATTGTGATGTCACAAAAGCACTGTCCAGCTGCCTGCAGCTGAATGCATTGTGATGTCAGAGAAGTAATTTCTAGCTTCCTGTATCTTAATGTATTGTGATGTCATAGAGCTACTGTCTAGCTGCCTGCAGCTGAATGCATTGTGATGTCACAGAACTATTGTCTATCTGCCTGCAGCTGAATGATGATTATTTTTTAACAGTTTCTTATGTTGCACAGCATATTCCATTGTGCTTTACAATTAGAACAACAGTAATATAACAAACTGGGCAAAAACAGACAGACATACAGGTAGGAGGGCCCTGCTCACAAGCTTACAATCTATAAGGAAATATGCATTGATACACAAGGATAGATGCTACCTATTGCATAATGGTCCACAAGATTGCTAGGTTCTTAATGGGTTGTATGATATGATCACCCAGCAATGCTAACCAAGGGTCAGGAGGGTGTGAGAGCAAAGAAAAACAAAATATGTGAGGTTATGTGTTCTGTACTGAGAGGATGTAGTTAGACAGTTAGGTATTGAAGGTTATGTGGGTGGGTCTGGAATGCATTGTGATGTCACAGAGGTACTGTCTAGCTATCTGTATCTCAATTCATGGTGATGTCCATTGGCGGATCTTGCCACGGGCAAGCAGGACTTTTGCCCGGGGCGCCGCCTTCCGGAGGGCGCCGGCGCCATCCGGAGGGCGCCGCACCATGGCAAGATCCGCCACTGTGCAGAGTGCCCCCCAGGAGTGCCCCCGCGCTGTGCCTCCCCCCGCTTTGAGAAGGGAACCAGACGCTACGCTTCTAGTTTCCCTTCGTGGCGCTGGTCCCCCCCGCTGTGAAGGGAATCAGACGCTAAGCGTCTAGTTTCCCTTCATGGAGAGGACCTTTGCTGTGCGGTGCGCGATGACGTCATCGCGCACCGCACAGCATTGTAGCACAGACGCTAGGGGTCATAATTGACCTCTAGTGCCTATGATGTGCTATAGGGGAAACGTCATGACTGACGTCTCTCCCATAGATCCGAGGAGAAGAGCGGCGCCGGGGGGAGGTCTGCAGGTCTGGAATCAGGAGCGGGGTATAGTAAGTATACTTTGTTTGTTTGTTTTTTAATTTCCTTTCAGCGGCGCTACAAATGGGGGCGTGACTGACCACGCCCCCACATTAAGCCACGCCCCTAAATTTTGCCCAGGGCGCCACAAGGGCAAGAACCGGCCCTGGTGATGTCACAGAGATACTGTCTAGCTAGCTGCAGCTGAATGCATTGTGATGTCACAGAGCTACTGTCTAGCTGCCTGCAGCTGAACACATTGTGATGGCACAGAGTTACTGTCTAGCTGGATTCAGCTGAATGCATTGTGATGTCACAGAAATTCTGTCCAGCTGCCTGTAGCTGAAAGCATTGTGTGTCAAATATTGTAGGTACTGTATAGCTGCTGTAGCTGAATGCATTGTGATGTCACAGAACTATTGTCTATCTGCCTGCAGCTGAATGATGATTATTTTTTAACAGTTTCTTATGTTGCGCAGAATATTCCATTGTGCTTTACAATTAGTACAACAGTAATATAACAAACTGGGCAAAAACAGACAGACATACAGGTAGGAGGGCCCTGCTCACAAGCTTACAATCTATAAGGAAATATGCATTGATACACAAGGATAGATGCTACCTATTGCATAATGGTCCACAAGATTGCTAGGTTCTTAATGGGTTGTATGATATGATCACCCAGCAATGCTAACCAAGGGTCAGGAGGGTGTGAGAGCAAAGAAAGACAAATATGTGAGGTTATGTGTTCTGTACTGAGAGGATGTAGTTAGACAGTTAGGTATTAAATGTTATGTGGGTGGGTCTGGAATGCATTGTGATGTCACAGAGGTACTGTCTAGCTATCTGTATCTCAATTCATGGTGATGTCACAGAGATACTGTCTAGCTAGCTGCAGCTGAATGCACTGTGATGTCACAGAGCTACTGTCTAGCTGCCTGCAGCTGAACACATTGTGATGTCACAGAGTTACTGTCTAGCTGCCTTCAGCTGAATGCATTGTGATGTCACAGAAATTCTGTCCAGCTGCCTGTAGCTGAAAGCATTGTGTGTCAAATACTGTAGGCACTGTATAGCTGCTGTAGCTGAATGCATTGTGATGTCACAGATGTACTGTCTAGCTGTCTGCAGCTGAATGCATTATGGTGTCATAAAGGTACTATTTAGCTGTCTGCAGCTGAATACATTGTGATGTCACAGAGGTACTGTCTAGCTACCAGCAGCTGAATGCATTCTGATGTCACAAGGGTACTCTCTAGCCGCCTGCATCTGAATTCATTGTGATATCACATAGGTACTGTTTTGCTATCTGTATCTTAATACATGGTGATGTCACAGTGGTACTGTCTGCGGTCTCCGGCTGAATGCATTGTGATGTCACAAAGGTACCGTCTAGCTGCCTGCAGCTGAATGCATTGTGATGTCACATAGGTACTCTCTACTTTTCTGTATCTTGAGGCATTGTGATGTCACAGAGGTACTGTATAGCTGCCTGCAGCTGAATACATTGTGATGTCACAGGGGTACTGTCTGGCTTCCCATAGCTAAATGCATTGTGATATCACAGAGGTACTGTCTAGCTATCTTTATCTTAATGCATTGTGATGTCACAGTGGTACTGTCTAGCGGTCTCCAGCTGAATGCATTGTGATATCACAGAGGTACTGTCTAGCTGCCTGCAGCTGAATGCATTGTGATGAGGTACTCTCTACTTTTCTGTATCTTGAGGCATTGTGATATCACAGAGGTACTGTCTAGCTATCTGTATCTTAATGCATTGTGATGTAAAAGAGGAACTGTCTAGCTGCCTGCAGCTGAATGTATTGTGATGTCACAAGGGCACTCTCTAGCTGCCTGCAGCTGAATGTATTGTGATGTCAGAGAGGTACTGTCTAGCTGCTTGCAGCTGAATGCATTGTGATGTCACATATGTACTGTCTAGCTGCCTGCAGCTGAATGTATTGTGATGTCACAGAGCTACTGTCTAGCTGCCTGCAGCTGAATACATTGTGATGTCACAAAGGTACTTTCTAGCTGCCTGCAACTGAATGCATTGTGATGTCAGAGACATAATTTCTAGTTTCCTAAATCTGAATGTATTGTAATATCACAAAGGTACTGTACTGTCTAGCTGCCTGCAGCTGAATGCATTGTGATGTCACAGATGTACTCTAGCTTTCTGCAGCTGAATACATTGTGATATCACAGAGGTACTGTATAGCTGCCTGCAGCTAAATCCATTGTGATGTAACACAGAAACTGTCTACCTGTCTGTATCTTAATGCATTGTGATGTCACAAAAGCACTGTCCAGCTGCCTGCAGCTGAATGCATTGTGATGTCAGAGAAGTAATTTCTAGCTTCCTGTATCTTAATGTATTGTGATGTCATAGAGCTACTGTCTAGCTGCCTGCAGCTGAATGCATTGTGATGTCACAGAACTATTGTCTATCTGCCTGCAGCTGAATGATGATTATTTTTTAACAGTTTCTTATGTTGCGCAGCATATTCCATTGTGCTTTACAATTAGAACAACAGTAATATAACAAACTGGGCAAAAACAGACAGACATACAGGTAGGAGGGCCCTGCTCACAAGCTTACAATCTATAAGGAAATATGCATTGATACACAAGGATAGATGCTACCTATTGCATAATGGTGCACAAGATTGCTAGGTTCTTAATGGGTTGTATGATATGATCACCCAGCAATGCTAACCAAGGGTCAGGAGGGTGTGAGAGCAAAGAAAGACAAAATATGTGAGGTTATGTGTTCTGTACTGAGAGGATGTAGTTAGACAGTTAGGTATTGAAGGTTATGTGGGTGGGTCTGGAATGCATTGTGATTTCACAGAGGTACTGTCTAGCTATCTGTATCTCAATTCATGGTGATGTCACAGAGATACTGTCTAGCTAGCTGCAGCTGAATGCATTGTGATGTCACAGAGCTACTGTCTAGCTGCTTGCAGCTGAACACATTGTGATGTCACAGAGTTACTGTCTAGCTGCCTTCAGTTGAATGCATTGTGATGTCACAGAAATTCTGTCCAGCTGCCTGTAGCTGAAAGCATTGTGTGTCAAATACTGCAGGTAGTGTATAGCTGCTGTAGCTGAATGCATTGTGATGTCACAGAGGTACTGTCTAGCTACCAGCAGCTGAATGCATTCTGATGTCACAAGGGTACTCTCTAGCCTCCTGCATCTGAATTCATTGTGATATCACATAGGTACTGTTTAGCTATCTGTATCTAAATACATGGTGATGTCACAGTGGTACTGTCTGCGGTCTCCAGCTGAATGCATTGTGATGTCACAAAGGTACTGTCTAACTGCCTGCAGCTGAATGCATTGTGATGTCACAGAGGTACTCTCTACTTTTCTGTATCTTGAGGCATTGTGATGTCACAGAGGTACTGTATAGCTGCCTGCAGCTGAATACATTGTGATGTCACAGGGGTACTGTCTGGCTTCCCATAGCTGAATGCATTGTGATATCACAGAGGTACTGTCTAGCTATCTGTATCTTAATGCATTGTGATGTCACAGTGGTACTGTCTAGCGGTCTCCAGCTGAATGCATTGTGATATGGGTACTGTCTAGCTGCCTGCAGCTGAATGCATTGTGATGTCACAGAGGTACTCTCTACTTTTCTGTATCTTGAGGCATTGTGATGTCACAGAGGTACTGTATAGCTGCCTGTAGCTGAATACATTGTGCTATCACAGGGGTACTGTCTGGCTTCCCATAGCTGAATGCATTGTGATATCACAGAGGTACTGTCTAGCTATCTGTATCTTAATGCATTGTGATGTCAAAGAGGAACTGTCTAGCTGCCTGCAGCTGAATACATTGTGATATCACAGGGGTACTGTCTGGCTTCCCATAGCTGAATGTATTGTGATGTCACAAGGGCACTCTCTAGGGGTTCACTACGACATGCCGGCGGCCGGGCTCCCGGCGACCAGCATACCGGCGCCGGGAGCCCGACCGCCGGCTTACCGACAGTGTGGCAAGCGCAAATGAGCCCCTTGCGGGCTCGCTGCGCTCGCCACGCTACGGGCACGGTGGCGCGCTACGCGCGCCACACTATATTATTCTCCCTCCAGGGGGGTCGTGGACCCCCACGAGGGAGAATAAGTGTCGGTATGCCGGCTGTCGGGCTCCCGGCGCCGGTATGCTGGTCGCCGGGAGCCCGACCGCCGGCATACTGAAGACCACCCCTCTCTAGCTGCCTGCAGCTGAATGTATTGTGATGTCAGAGAGGTACTGTCTAGCTGCCTGCAGCTGAATGCATTGTGATGTCACATATGTACTGTCTAGCTGCCTGCAGCTGAATGTTTTGTGATGTCACAGAGCTACTGTCTAGCTGCCTGCAGCTGAATACATTGTGATGTCACAGAGGGACTGTCTGTCTTCCCACAGCTGAATGCATTGTGATATCACATAGGTACTGTCTACCTATCTATATCTTAATGCATGGTGATGTCATAGTGGTACTGTCTAGTGGTCTCCAGCTGAATGCATTGTGATGTCACAGAGGTATTGTCTAGCTGCCTGCAGCTGAATGCATTGTGATGTCACAGAGGTACTCTCTACTTTTCTGTATCTTGATGCATTGTGATGTCACAGAGGTACTGTATGGCTTCCCACAGCTGAATGCATTGATATCACAGAGGTACTGTCTAGCTGCCTGCAGCTGAATGCATTGTGATGTCACAGAGGTACTCTCTACTTTTCTGTATCTTGATGCATTGTGATGTCACAGAGGTACTGTATGGCTTCGCACAGCTGAATGCATTGTGATATCACAGAGGTACTGTCTAGCTGCCTGCAGCTGAATGCATTGTGATGTCACAGAGGTACTCTCTACTTTTCTGTATCTTGATGCATTGTGATGTCACAGAGGTACTGTATGGCTTCCCACAGCTGAATGCATTGTGATATCACAGAGGTACTGTCTAGCTGCCTGCAGCTGAAATCATTGTGATGTCACAGAGGTACTGTATAGCTGCCTGCAGCTGAATGCATTGTGTTGTCACAATGGTACTCTCTAGCTGCCTGCAGCTGAATGTACTGTATTGTGATGTCACAGAGGTACAGTTGGAGCCACGCTAGTTGTGGCTCTGTCTGTGACTAGGCATGCCTGCCCGGGCGTGTCTAGCACTGAGAGCATCCCCATCTGCCTGGGCGCACACACCCGTGGCGGAGACACGCCCCATTCACTTGAATGAAGAGCATCTCCGTCCGCGTGCCCAGACAGAGACGCTATGAATGGGAGCGTCTCTGTGTACTCCCGGCGTGACTAGGCAGACAGATCGCATAGTCACGCCAGGAGTGCTCATTTGCAATAGAGCCACCACAGATGAGCGCGGCTCCATGTGTACTGTCTAGCTGCCTGCAGCTGAATGCATTGTGATGTCACAGAGGTACTGTCTAGCTGCCTGCAGCTGAATTTATTGTGATGTCACAGAGGTACTGTCTAGCTGCCTGTAGCTGAATGCATTGTGATGTCACAGAGGTACTGTCTGGCTTCCCACAGCTGAATGTATTGTGATATCACAGATGTACTGTCTAGCTATCTGTATCTTAATGCATGGTGATGTCACAGTGGTACTGTCTGATGGCCTCCAGCTGAATGCATTGTGATGTCACAGAGGCAGTGGCGAATTTCCCATTAGGCATGAGAGGCACGTGCCTAGGGGCGGCACTTGTTTGGGGGCATGGATGCTTGTCTTGATACTGTCAGACCAAGAAGTACCAGTAACTGCAAAATATATCCACTATACCAGATGCCATCTTGAATGGAGTGTAAACGGGTAGGACATGCACTTTCTGCCCCTGTAAGTTGTCCTACTTAGTAAATATGTATAGAAAATGGAAAATATTTTTTTTTCATAATTAGTGGATTTTTTAATTCTAGAAAACTGGTTATCATCAAATGAGGGCTTATAACCAATCAATAATAATAATAAAATGAGACAGGTGGGGGGCGGTTGTTACTGTTGTGCCTAGCAGCATCCTCACCCCTAAATCCATCCCTACCGCTGCATCCTATAGGAAGAGGGACTGGATTACGAAGAGGGATCTCTTTGGAGCCCTCTGCTTCCTCCAAACCGCACACTGTAAGAACGAAACTCATTAGCTGCATACTGAGACAGCTGCTTATGGGAGCATTTGTCTAGCACCAAATCAATGATAAATTGCTTCAATACAATAGATCCACCGATGGTCATCCCTGATTATCTATTCACTGGGCTGGAGGCCTGGGGCTGGGCTTCATGGGTGTCGGATAGTGGAACTATACTCCACCCCCCTACCGACACCCATGAAGCCCCGCCCCAGGAAAATATTGGGTGGTTTTGTAGCGATGGGAGGAAACTATCTGGTTTTCCCCCATAAATGGTAAAATGATTTACCATCAGGTGTAGACCATCAATGATTTTAAATCATCGATAGTTGATGGCCATTCCTACTCCAGATTCTCTGCTCTGCTACCTGACACGGCCAAGAGGGGGACTTAATATTCACTATCCTCGGTGGGTCTATTATTAGTAACATCTGCAGTAGCCATTTACTGTTTTTTAGTGGCTCTATAACTTATACCCCATACTGAGAAGCTATATGTACTGGGATTTTCTCTGTCTCTATCATTTCCCCCCCCTTTTCTCCCCTTAGTATATGGAGCTGATGGTAAGAACAAGGACTGTCTGCAGGTGGTGTGACTTGGTAAATAGGAGAGAATACAATACGAGTGACAAACAAACAAACCACATTGAGTTTTCCAGACAGCAGGCTAATGTCAAGAGACACGCCTAAGTACAGTTAGTTGCTACACATCCTTATATATGTCCTTACAAATATTTTAACATTGTGAAGTGTTTATAAGACCTCCCTGTTGGTGCTGGACAGTAGAGTAATACCTATATAAATTGAAACAGATAGAATAACTGCAGCTCCATTCCCACTCAAGAGTGCACCAATTCCACAAGCGCTGCTAGACCTCCACCGGAATATCTTGATTACAGTGTACTGTATACTTCAATATAAATAGAGAATAGCAGGGTTATCCAGTAGTGTACATCAATTCTTTACTACCGCAAAATGAACCTCTGGACTCACCCCAACTAAATGAGATGCGTTCACATAAAGGCTTCTTTTATAACAGCTATTCTCCTTTTCCAGATGGTACATGCACTGTTAACTATGACACACACCTAGACCACATTTCCCTATATGTACTAAAAGGTTTCTTTATCCACATTATCACCACCAGCCAGACAGTAGTCCCCTTGTACCGACTTGGACTTTCCAGTCGTCAAATTACAAGGCAGGGTTCTGGAGTCTGTATTTCTTACACACTGCAATCTCTCTCTCTCTCTCTCTCTCTCTCTCTCTCTCTCTCTCTCTCCATATAAATACTTTAAAATTCATAGTACAATAAAAAAAAAAAAAATCACCAGTATGGTTTGTTCCACTTTACAGCTTAAGGCTCAAAAATAAAAGAAACACTCTTCTCATCACTCTGCTCAGTGATGTAACTAGAAATTTTTCTCCCCCAAGCCAAAAAATTCTTCGGCGCCCCCCCCCCCATCCCCCATAATTGGCACTATTAAAGGGATAAATGTGTGCGCGCCGAAGGCGCGTGCGCGTTGCAAAATAGGGTGTGTGGCTTTGTTGGGATGGGCGTGGCTTCACATAAAGGGCCGTGGCATTGCAGGAAAAGACTACGTTATACCCCAGTTTTCCAACCTGCATGCCCAGACGTTAGCCACCACGGGAAAGAAAAATAATCCTGATTCATGCCCCTTACATTATTTGTAATTTTTCCTCCTTATAGTAATGCCCAGTATACATTATGCCACATACTGCAATGGCCCTTAGACATTATGCCACACACAATAATGCACATGACACAATATGCACACACCATAATGCCCCCGACACATTATGCCACACACCGTAATGCCCCCAACACATTATGACAGGAATCGCAATGCCCGTTATACATTATGCTACACACTGCAATGCCCCTGATACATTATACCACATACCACAATACCCGTGATATAGTATACAACACACCGTAATGCCCCCGACACATTATGACAGGAATCGCAATGCCCATTATACATTATGCTACACACTGCAATGCCCCTGATACATTATACCACATACCACAATGCCCGTGATATAGTATACAACACACCGTAATGCCTGACACATACCGCAATGCCAGTTATACCCTATGCCACACACCGCAATGCCCGTTATACATTATGCCACACTGCAATGACCCTGAGACATTATACCACATACCACAATGCCCGTGATATAGTATGCCACACACCGTAATGCCTGTGACACATTATGACACACACCGCAATGTCCGTGATACATTATGCCACACACCGTAATGCCCATTACACATTAAGTCGTACAGTAAGGCTTCTAATTACTTTTAAATTACCTGCTCGTTGCCAGGGGTTTCATGCACTGGGTGTCATGCTCGGTGCCAGGGGTTTCATGCACTGGGTGTCATGCTTGTTGCCAGGGGTTTCATGCTCTTGGTTCCATGCACGGTGCCAGGGGTTTTCATGCTCAGGGTGTCATGCTCGTTGCCAGGGGTATCATGCACTGGGTGTCATGCTCGTTGCTAGGGGGTAGTGCTTGTTGCTAGGGCTGTGCTCCCAGTGCCACATATGTCCCCAGTGCCAGATATTACCCCACGGTGCCAGGTACTCACATGACCCCAGTGCACAATATAGCCTCCCCCCCCTATGTGCCAGGTACACATATACCCCCCCCCCAGTGCCACATATGCCTCCAGTGCCAGATATTCCCCCTCAGTGCCACATATGCCCCCAGTGCCAGATACCCCCCCCCCAGTGCCAGATATTCCCCCCCAGTGCCAGATATGCTCCCAGTGCCAGATCCCCCCCCCAGTGCCACATATGCCCCCAGTGCCAGATATTCCCCCCCAGTGCCAGATATCCCCCCCCCCAGTGCCAGATATGCTCCCAGTGCCAGATACCCCCATTCCCCCTCAGTGCCACATATGCCCCCAGTGCCAGATATTTCCCCCCCCCAGTGCCAGATATTCCCCCCCAGTGCCAGATATGCTCCCAGTGCCAGATTTCCCCCCCCCCCCCAGTGCCACATATGCCCCCAGTGCCAGATATTCCCCCCAGTACCACATATGCCCCCAGTGCCAGATATTCCCCCCCCCAGTGCCAGATATGCTCCCAGTGCCAGATTCCCCCACCCCCCCAGTGCCACATATGCCCCCAGTGCCAGATATCCCCCCCCCCAGTGCCAGATATGCTCCCAGTGCCAGATTACCCCACCCCCAGTGCCACATATGCCCCCAGTGCCAGATATCCCCCCCCCCCAGTGCCAGATATGCTCCCAGTGCCAGATCTCCCCCCCCAGTGCCACATATGCCCCCAGTGCCAGATATTCCCTCCCCCCAGTGCCAGATATGCTCCCAGTGCCAGATTCCCCCACCCCCCCAGTGCCACATATGCCCCCAGTGCCAGATATTCCCCCCCAGTGCCATATATGCCCCCTCCCCCCTCCGCCGCCGCCGCTCCCCCACTGGTTTGTGTTGGAGGGACACGGAGGGCACAGCGCGCGCCTCTCCTGTGTCCCTCCTGCATCATCTCCGGCGGCCGCGGGTCTAATAAACGAAGTGCCGGTTCGTGAGCCAATCAGAGCTCACGAACGGCACTTCGTTTATTAGACCCGCGGCCGCCGGAGATGATGCAGGAGGGACACAGGAGAGGCGCGCGCTGTGCCCTCAGTGTCCCTCCAACACAGCAGGGAGGGTTAGCAGGAGCAGATTGACATGCGGACGCTCGTCCGCATGTCAATCTGCGCTAAATCAGTGGCGCCCCCGTAGCCCCTCGCCCCCAAGCCACCGCGAGGGCTGCGGGGGCAGTAGTTATACGCCACTGACTCTGCTCCAGGGAAAAACAGTCTGGGGTGGATGGCTCCTCCAGATGGAAAAAAACAACAACATTTTTCTAAGCCAATAGGATGTGCAGTAATAGTGGAATCAAACCTCAGGGGTCCTCATACACCAACTCATTTTGGAATGGGGGGCACCCTGCTTAATGACATGTCCAGGTGGCAGTGTTATCGCAGGGCTCCACCCCAGCTATTTTTTAAGTCCCCTTAGTTGGTGGACAGCAGAGTAGGACCCTGTGTGTGCACTACCACAAATGGGGTGTAGCTTCATGGCACCCCCATGTGGGGGCATGCCTGTGATGTTAGTGTATTAATATTTGTAGACACTCCTTTACTAATAGGTGTAAGCCTGAATCTTTAGTGATGGTCCCTGGGACCAGGGGGATGTTGGGAAGTGGGTGGTCTATTGTGCAGTGTGCCTGGAGTTGGAGGGAATAAACAGCACAGCAGTGAACTCACATGTCTCTGTGTCCTGATGACTGGATTTACAAATATATGAACAAAACAATGCCCAGCAACTCTCTGAGATGCTGGGCTTCCCCCAGGCTCCCCGTACACTGTATCTGTTCACCCACCGCTTACTCGCTGCTATGCAGAGCAGTGGTGTGAGCTCCCCCACCGCAGGACACTGTAGCCTGCGGGAGGGAAAGTGGGGAAGTCTTAGGAAAATGTTAGGAGGTATGCCTTAGTACATTTCAAGCAAATCGCATTTCCCATTACAAGTATGGGAAATACAATCTGCTTACTAAAAAAAATGCTAATTACAGGGCTTGGAGAAGTTTTTTACGAAATAAAAATAATATGAAACGGGTGTGAAAATACCCTTTATCACATTATTTAAGTAGAAATGATTTTGATAAATATGCCCGTTGGAGAGAGATAAAGATGACAGAGATAAAGTACCAGCCAACCAGCTCCTAACTGCCATGTTACAGGATGTGTATGAAAAATCACAGTTAGGAGCTGATTGGCTGGTACTTTATCTCCATCCATTTCATCTCTCTACAAGGCTTAGTACATAGACCTCTATGTACTAAGCCTTGGAGAGAGATAAAGTGGAGAGAGATTTGAGAAGTACCAGCCAACCAGCTCCTAATTGTGCTTTTCCTGTAACATGGCAGTTAGGAGCTGATTGGCTGACATTTTATCTCCACCCACTTTATTTTTCTCCAAGGGTTAGTATAGAACCCACTGTTAGCGGTAGCAAGTACTTTTGAAATTAACAGCTACCTTCCAACGTGTAAGTGTACAGCTTACATTAGTGGTATGCAGCTTCGTGGGAATTCTGTCAACATCAAATGTGTATGTGTAGTGGGCCTAATTCAGGGTTGATCGCAGCACCAAATTTGTTAGCAGTTGGGCAAAACCATGTGCACTGCGGGGGGGGGGGGGCAGATGTAACGTGCAGAGAGAGTTAGATTTGGGTGGGGTGTGTTCAAACTGAAATCTAAATTGCAGTGTGTAAAAATAAAGCAGCCAGTATTTACTCTGCACAGAAACAAAATAACCCACCCAAATCTAACACTCTCTGCACATGTTACATCTGCCCCACCTGCAGTGCACATGGTTTTGCCCAACTGCTAACAAATTTGCTGCTGCGATCAACTCTGAATTATCCCCAGTGTCAGCGACACATTCTGAGATAGCTGAAAGACATCACGTAATGGAACCTTTTTCCTACATCTGATGTGTTTCATCCTTCTTAATTGACTTTTTCAAAGATATGATAATATTCCCAACTACAGTAAAGGTGCATACACACTGAGCAATTTTCCCTCCTGCCCAGCGATGTCAGCGGGGGTGAACAGCTTTCCATAGACGGACGCTATGGAAAGCCGTCCACCCCGCCGTTTATCTGCTGGTAATACCAGCAGATGAATGGCGGCTGCCAGCGATGAAGCAGGGTCGCGCATCAGCGCTCACCGCTCATAGCCGGGACATACACACTAGGCAGTTTTAAGCTGAAAGCAGCTCAAAACACCAAAAGTGAGCTGTTTCAGCTCAAAATCGCCCAGTGTTTATGGTCCTTAAACTGAGTTTTCAACATCCAGAGGTCTAGACATAATGGGGGGAATTCAAATGTTTGAAAAGTCAGTTGGGTGTTTGTTTTTTCCTGTCTATTAGATAGACACCCAACTGACTTTTCAAACAATTGAATATCCCCCAATAAATCTAATGCTCCAGCTATATTGTAGTCTCAGAAGACTAAGTACAAATACCATCAGCTACATATATTTAGACTATGGAGACTTGTCTGAGCCAGTTAAATTTGAAGCGCTTTTGCTGCCCAAAGCTAAAATTTCAAATGGCTAAGCCTAATATGCCAGTCTAACTCCCTGCTGTCTCGTTCACTGTGGGTCCACATTGCAAATTGTTTTGTGACATCATGGGCAGTTTTTGAAGGACACAAGTGTATTCAAAGAATATGGAACTTAGGGGGTCATTCCGAGATGATCGTAGCTGTGTTAAATTTAGCACAGCTACGATCATTCACAGTGACATGCGGGGAGACGCCCAGCACAGGGCTATCCCGCCTCGCATGTCAGTGCTGGTCCTCCCCGCAGAAGTACAAAGGCATCGCACAGCGGCGATGCCTGTGCATTTCAAGAGTAGCTCCCGACCAGCGCAGCTTTAGCGTGCTGGCCGGGAGCTACTCATCGCTCCCCGTGACGTCTTGCAGCCACTGCGGCCCGCCCCCCGTTCAGTCCGGCCGCGCCTGTGTTGGCCGGACCGCGCCCACGAAACGGCAGACAAATGCTGTTATTCCAACCCCCCCCCGCCCAGCGACCGCCTCTGCCTGTCAATCAGGCAGAGGCGATCGTAGCGGCCCGACGGCCTACGGCCGTTTTGGCATGCACCAGCGTACTGTGGCACCACCGGTGCATGCGCAGTTCTGACCCGATCGCACCGATGCGATAAACTGCAGCGTGCGATCGGGTCAGAATGACCCCCTTAGTGTGTCATTGTATGCATAGAACATGGAATTAGCATGTCTTTGTATGTAAGTGAAATTAGTATTCAATTATATGCAAAGCATATTAATTATATTGTTATTGTATGCAAATCAAATGAAATTGTGTAGCAATATGGCAAACTGTGGTCAGTTGCATGCATGCTTCTCATTTTAAGGTACAGTAACATGTAAAATCAACATTACTTTTTTGCCGAACATACAGTACAGTAAAATGTTATTCAAAGTGTAGGAAGACAGGTCTTGTCTATGCATTTAACTAAATCTGTTGCTGCTATCAGTTGTACAGTTGTATTTATATAAAAGTAAAAAATAATATTGAAATATACAACATTGACACATTTAATGAAGCATCAAAGTCCCCTGGCATTTAGCTGTTCAATTTTGAGCTTTTCAGTATAAAGCTAATTTCATTTTATGATATCCACCTGCTGTATACCTGTTTTGCACTTTAAAACTGGATATTATGCTTGGGCTGGACTTACTATAGTACTACTAGAGCAGTATTTAAATTTACATGTGAAAACAGCTGGTAACGTGGCTGAAAATATGTGAGAGATCTTATACTGTAGTGCCAAAAGTCATGGCATAGGTGCCTAGTATTGTGTAGGACTCCCTCTAGCCTGGAGAAGTGCAGCAGCTCGGCATTGGCATCAATTCCACAAGCTGATGGAAGACCTCTGGAGAGATGTTGACCCATGCAGTCTGGCTAGCTTCCTTCAGCTGTCTGATATTTGTAGGTGCAGGATCCTGGGTGCAAATGGACCTCTCCACCATGTCCCATAAATGCTTGATTGGATTTATGTTGGGCGAACGTGGAGACCACACCGTTGGTCAGAACTCTCCAGAATGCTCCTCGAACCAGTTCTGGACCACTTGGGACGATAACGTGACACATTCTCCTGCTGGGATATTCCATGATTTTGGGGGTACATGAAGTCCATGAAGGGCTGCAAATGGTCACCAAGGTCTGCAACGTAGCAGTTACCAGTCAATGCCATGTTCAGACGGACCAGTACACCAACCCATACGCCACACCCAAAACCTACCATCAACCCCGAACAGCTGAAGCTGTGACTCATTGGACCACACCACATGTTGCCAGTCCTCCAGGGTCCAATTAGCAATGTCATGAGCCCAGGTGAGGCGCTATGTCTGGTTTTGCAATGTTAACAGGGGCACTCTGAAGAGGTCTTCTGCTCCCATATCCATGGAAGCTAAAGAACGCTGCACTGACCTGCTGGATATACGTCCGGTACCTCCTGCATTAAATGTGGATGTGATTTGAGCCAGTGTCACTTGTCTGTTTCCATACACAATTCTGGTCGACATCGTTGGTCACGATCATGAAGCACCCATAGTCGGCTACTGCGCTGTCCACGGGGGGTGGTAATGCCTTCCATGAGGTATTCCCATACACACGTGACACTGTAGATTGAGGAATGTTGAATGTCCACACAACTTTAGAAATGGAATGTGCAATCCATCGGGCACCCACTCTCAAGCCCCGTTCGAACTCCGATACTTGCAGTCGCCTTGCCGTGAGCTGCTATCCGGTATTCATACTGTGCATTTCCAAGACGTCATGGTATAGTGGCGCAACCTACCATTAC
This sequence comes from Pseudophryne corroboree, assembly GCF_028390025.1. NCBI lineage: Eukaryota > Metazoa > Chordata > Amphibia > Anura > Myobatrachidae > Pseudophryne > Pseudophryne corroboree. The sequence continues at coordinate 684,429,978 of NC_086448.1, forward strand.
CTTTACATACTGCTATCCCATGACTTTTGGCACTTCAGTGTATATAAAGCAACCAGAGAGACAGTGTATGGGAGTGAATACTGGAAGCTTTGAAGAGTGGAAATGAAAGATATACTCTGGGCGGAATGCATCACACATCTCATTTTGAATGCGATACATCCCGCCACTGATCGCATGCATAGCAGCATTTATTATTATGCCATGTGCATGTAAATTTAAGGAAAGCACAGATCTCCCAATAAGAGAGCTTTTCCCAATAAGACAGCTTCTCCCAAGAGTCCGTCTGCACATGAGTGGCTGCTGGTGCGAGCTATGGAAGACATTTGGAGGGATCCTATTGGATACCTCTCAGGGAATGATTCTGTTATGCACCCCATCTATAGATGGCATTGCTTATCAGGTACAAGCTCTGGAAAGTTTCACTTACTGGAGCTTGATGCATATGGGGAATGCAGTCAGACCTCTAAAAACTGTATTTTCTGAGTTTTGACCACATTTTTGGTGTTGATCCATCCCCAGAGTCAGCCCTAAGTATAGGCAAACTAGGCAAATGCCTAGGGCATTCGGAATGCCTAGGGCAGGCATGTCCAAACTATGGCCCTCCAGCTGTTGGGAAACAACACATCCCAGCAGCATGCACTGACACAGCTTTAGCATTCTCTGACAGCAAAACTGTGTCAGGGCATGCTGGGATATGTAGTTTCACAACAGCTGGAGGGCTGCAGTTTGGACATGCCTGACCTAGGGGCAAAAGCAGATTCTGCTGATTAAAATGAGATGCGGTATGCCTATATTCTGTGTGTGCCTGTGGCTGTATCTGCATACGAAATGCCACGTTACAGTGTATTCCTGGAAATCACTGTATCGTAGCATTTCTTATGCAGATACAGCCATAGTCGCACACAGAATATAGACATCCTAATTATCATTTTAATCAGCATAAGCTGCTTGTGCGTCCTAGTCACATAGCAATGAAAAGAACATGCATTTTCTGCAAAAAAAAAAGCCGCTCAACGTTAGCAGAGCTGGATGGAAGCTGCATGGCATATTGAGGCAAGATGTATGAGGACACATCTGTATCCAAGCAGAGGCAGAGGTCCCAGCGTTAGCACCCGTGTGAGCGCTGTGTGTGGGTAGGTTTGTTGTGCAACAGTGTTCGGCATATGTGTAAGGGGCATTATGTGTGTCATGTATAAATGCATTAATAATGTGCAACATATGTGTAAAGGGCATTATGTGTGTCATTATGTGTATAAGGGCATTAGTAAAGGTTGGCATAATGTGTAAAGTGTATTATGTTTAAAAGAACATTAATAATTTGTGTCATATGTGTAAAGGGCATTACTGTGTGGTATGTGTATAAGGTGCTCTACTGTGTGGCGTAATGTATAGAAAAGGGACTACTGTGTAGTCTAATGTGAATAAAGGCCCTCATTCCAAGTTGATCGCTCGCTAGCTACTTTTAGCAGCCGTGCAAACGCATAGTCGCCACCCACGGCGGAGTGTATTTTCGCTTTGCAAGAGTGCAACCAGCTGTGCAGCCGAGCGGCTACAAACACATTTTGTGCAGAACAAGACCAGCCCTGTAGTTACTTATTCTGTGTGATGATTGCTGCGACGAAGGTCCCGGACTTGACGTCAGATACCCGCCCTGCAAACACCTGGACATGCCTGCGTTTTTCCAAACACTCCCAGAAAACGGTCAGTTGACACCCATAAACTCCCACTTCCTGTCAATCTCCTTGCGATCGGCTGTGCGAATGGAATTGTCACTATAACCTGTGTAAAAAAATTAAGCTCTTTGTACCCGTACGCCGTGCGTGCGCCCATACGCATGTGCAGATTTGCCTTTTTTTTTTTTACATCAATAATTTTTATTAAGAATTTTTAGTTTTGCTTAACAGGGGTACAGAAGGAAAAAAAGAGGAAGGGGGGGATGTCATCATACAACTTCAAGAGACAGTAAATTTAAAGAAGCCACATTATATTCAATACTGATCATACATACATACATACATACATACATACATACATACATCAATGGATATGCAAAACCTGATACAATCGAAAATAAAAGCATCAGTGAAAATAAGACTAAAAAGAATGAGTCAATTCTAGAATTAAGGCTGGGAAGTATCCCTATCATCATGTGGACTAGGTGGACATGTGTCCGAGCAGGAAGTATGCGCAATCAGTTTTGCGCCCTCGCCTTCCGTGACATAAACATGCCAAGGCATCCAACGGACAAGGGGAGAGTTAACGGAAAAAGAATAAGGGTTGTATTCAGTTTCACGCATTTTTTTTTTCATTTATAAAGTATGTATACACTAATCATACCGCTTCATTTATTATAAATGGACTAAGAGGAGATCCAGTTGTCATGACTCAGTAAGGTTATCCTCTTTCTCCATTACCTTTTGATATACCCCGATATCCCTTTCTTTGAATTTTACACTTATTGGATGTCTCCATGGGCATAGCTAAAAGAAGTATGGAAATTAAGCTTCTAGCATTTATTGCTCTATGGGGGCGATTCAATTGTTTTTATGCCCAATTTCCCATCACTTTGATATTCAATTGACTGTGCCGCCAGGTGCGAGTAACTGGGTGCCCATTGGTTTTCATGCATGTTGCACCCAAATGTGAAGTGGCTACCCATCTAAACTATTGAGTGCACTGACGCAAATGGGTGAGATTCTGACTTTTCGCATATTTCTGCTCACCATCGCAATAGGTTGGGGCAACAATTGAATAGCTCCATCAGATGCTGTACCTTTGTATCTAATTGTTGTCAACTATTGCGGCCAATCCCGGTTTGCCATCTTTTTAAAAGATCACTACGCAGCGAACGTCAGCTAGCGATCAACTGGGAATGAGGGCCAAAGTGCAATATGGTGTGGTGTAATGTGAATAAGGAGCAATTCAGTGTGATGTAATGTGAAGAAGGAGCACTACTGTGATTAGTAATGTATATAAGTTTATTTGTACTACTGTGTGATGTAACGTGAATAAGGAACACTATTGCATGATATAATGTGAATAAAGTTGCACCACTGTGTGGCGTAATTTGAATTGGGGGTACTATTGTGTGGCCATGCCCCTTCCCAGCAAGAATATGCCTCTTTTTGGGCTGCGCGCCAAATGTGCGCACTGTTTCTATTTGAAATATAGGGGGTAGGAGCAGCAAAATGAGGACTGCAATGACTGAGGGGTGATGATGATGGGAAAGGGGTGCAGGGTTAGAGGCGGAACTAGCAGCGGTGCTAGGGGGGCACCAGCCAAAATCTTGCCTAGGGCATCATATGGATTAGGGCGGGCTCTGTCCATCCCGGTCACTATGGGGGTAATTCTGAGTTGATCGCAGAAGCAAGTTTGTTAGCAATTGGGCAAAACCATGTGCACTGCAGGGGGAGCATAATATAACATTTGCAGAGAGAGTTAGATTTGGGTGGGTTATTTTGTTTCTGTGCAGGGTAAATATTGGCTGCTTTATTTTTACACTGCAATTTAGATTTCAGTTTGAATACACCCCACCCAAACCTAACTCTCTCTGCACATGTTATATCTGCCCCCCCCCCCCCCCCCCTGTAGTGCACATGGCTTTGCCCAACTGCTAAAAAATTTCCTGCTGAGATCAACTCAGAATTAGGCCCTATGGCCCTCATTCCGAGTTGATCGCTCGCTTGCTGCTTTTAGCAGCAGTGCAAACGCTAAGCCGCCGTCCTCTGGGAGTGTATCTAAGCTTAGCAGAAGTACGAATGAAAGGTTAGCAGAACAGTGCTAAAAAATTTTCAAGCAGTTTCAGAGTAGCTGCAGACTTACTCCTTCCTTGAGATCACTTCAGTCTGTTTAGTTCCTGCTTTGACGTCACAAACACGCCCTGCGTTCGGCCAGCCACTCCCCCGTTTCCCCAGGCACGCCTGCGTTTTTACCTGACACGCCTGCGTTTTTTAGCACACTCCCGGAAAACGGTCAGTTACCACCCAGAAACACCCACTTCCTGTCAATCACTCACCGATCAACAGAGCGACGGAAAAGAGTCGCTCGACCTTGTGTAAAACTGCATAGTTTTTTGAGAAAGTACGTCGCGCGTGCGCACTGCGGCCCGTACGCATGCGCAGAAATGCTGATTTTTAGCCTGATAGCTGCGCTGCGAACAACGGCAGCTAGCGATCAACTCGGAATGACCCCCTAAGGCCCTCATTCCGAGTTGATCGCTAGCTAGCTGCTTTTAGCAGCAGTGCAAACGCTAAGCCGCCTCCCTCTGGGAGTGTATCTTAGCTTAGCAGAAATGCGACCGAAAGGATCGCAGCGCTGCTACAAAAAAAAATTGTGCAGTTTCAGAGTAGCTGCAGACCTACTCCTACCTTGCGATCACTTCAGTCTGTTTAGTTCCTGTTTTGACGTCACAAACACGCCCTGCGTTCGGCCAGCCACTCCCCTGTTTCTCCAGCCACTCCTGCGTTTTTATCTGGCACGCCTGCATTTTTTCACACACTCCTCGAAAACAGCCAGTTACCACCCAGAAATACCCACTTCCTGTCAATCACTCACCGATCAGCAGTGCGACTGAAAAGCGTCGCTCGAGCTTGTGTAAAACTACATCAGCTTTTGTGAAAGTACGATGCGCGTGCGCAGTGCGCCCCATACGCATGCGCAGAATTGCCGTTTTTTAGCCTGATCGCTGTGCTGCGAACAACGGCAGCTAGCGATCAACTCGGAATGACCCCCTATATTTGGAGAAATACAACACTTACTGCAAATTTCTAGTGTTTCTGAGACTTTGGGAACAAATTAATGTGATGTTAAATTAATTCTTGGGGAATCAATATTTGTTTAGTGCTTTTATAGTACAGCACTTGTATATAGAGTATTTACGATATGTCCCCCCCCCCCCCCTCCCACTGATTCTAATAGTATTTAATGTGGCCACAATTGTTTTATTCTGCTATTTCAATATAGTGTAAAGACATGTTGACCAGGGCTGTTTTTTCGTATGGGCTCAATGGGCTCTTGCCCAAGGGCCCCAGGAGTATAAGTGCCCTAGGCTGATGGCTGAGGGTCCCCTCTTTCCAGGGGTACCATAATTTTGAAAATCGGCCCTGGGGAACCACCGATATTTGATATCAAAACAGTGGTCCCCATCCAATCCTGTTAATTGCTATTTCCAGACAGATATCTCGGGTTCTGTCTAACTTAGAGTCTTTCTGAGGGTATACTTCAAAAGCTGGGACTCTCCCCTTTGGTGGACGCTGGCAGCTTGCCTCTACTATGCCCAGAACCAGACGCTCCACACTCCTGGTAGCAGTTTTTTATTTTCATTGGTGGATTGCGCTGGCTCCTGAACTCTGATCCCCAGGTCCCCAGTCCCTCCTGAAAGGTGGGACTCTCTAGTTTTTTTTATCCCATTCAAAGCTAAGAAATCTATTTCCAGGAACTTGAGATATCTGCAGTCAAGCAAGCTGCCCTCCCACTGGAAAATTATGAATACTAATCCCACTCCACTATCCACCCCTCCCCTACGTATTAAATACCCCCTACCACCCTGGAAGTCATGTACCGGGGCCCCTTCATTCAGCCCAATGGCCCCTTCTACAGTATAGTGTTCTCCCTCCCGCCCCATCTCCCACCATTGGTGCAGTAAAGGAGTAATTAGCAGAATTTACTGCTCCTGGTCATACATGCTGAGCGGAAGATAAAACACCCCCTACCGCCAGTGGGACATCAATGCCGCTGCTGACAGCACCCCCACCCCTACCGCTGGAGGCTGTGCCCAGGGACCTACACTGCTGTTAAGACTGCCCTGATGTTGACATTAATCCACCGCCATTTTTAGAACTACATAGATTAAATAATTTATATTTGCCTTAAAAAATGTGCATTGCCATGTCTCACAAGACATTTACTGGTTATCTAATCTCTATTTTCTGTGTAATGGTTGTAGTGTAATAAAACTGTGGGGGTAATTCCAAGTTGATCGCAGCAGGATTTTTGTTAGCAATTGGGCAAAACCATGTGCACTGCAGGGGAGGCAGATATAACATATGCAGAGAGAGTTAGATTTGGGTGGGGTGTGTTCAATCTGCAATCTGATTTGCAGTGTAAAAATAAAGCAGCCAGTATTTACCCTGCACAGAAACAAAATAACCCACCCAAATCTTACTCTCTCTACACATGTTATATCTGCCTCCCCTGCAGTGCACATGGTTTTGCCCAATTGCTATCAAAAATCCTGCTGCAATCAACTTGGAATTACCCCCTGTGTAACGTCGCTTGTGTAATGAATTGCCTTTCTAACCAGCTGGGCATCCTATTATATCCGGTAATGAGTTCCTGTTTTTCTCTTGCTTTTAGGACAGTTTTCCAGCTCGGTTTGGAGGCATCCATTTTGTTAATCAGCCCTGGTACATCCATGCTCTGTACACTATAATTAAACCATTCCTTAAAGACAAGACACGGAAAAGGGTAAGACATGTCAACATATGTAAAGCCGGTTTCCTGATCTGTCTCAAATCCCTAAAGACCTGTAACTCGTTTTTTCCTGGTGACCTCTGAAATGGAATCACATGGCATGTGGTGGTCACAGCTGTGGTTTGCAGATTGTCTGTCTCTGATCAATAAAGCTGTGACAATGGATTATTTGCAGAGTGCCGCTCCAGGCTGTGGGTATATTTGATGTTTATAAACAACAGGAACTAACTGATCGGAATCTCATCTCTGGTGATGATAAACGGAAATATATAAAAATAGTGGCATTAATAGAAAGATGAAGTTACATACAATTGCATAGAGGTTCAGATGCCGCACACAATCTGTTGACAACTAATGTTACTGTATTTTATAATGTCATTATCTAACTGCAGCTTCAGCTATTTAGCTTACGTATTTTCTACTGAGCATGCTAACACTCAGAGACACGCATTCTTCACATTTCATTGGAACAAGAGATAATATTTTTCTGTATTACATTCTTTAAACAAGGCGATAACTGCCACATCTCTGGCATGTGTATGTGGTGATACACAGACAACCAGATACATAAGCATGCCATTTAGCACATGCCTGTAAATAATAGCTATGCTGTTTATTTTAGCTGCAACACTTGTATGTTGCGCAGTCATATCCTGCATATTGTCAGTGCCATAATGAGGGGTGTATGATTGGCACAGCCACCCAAGTCTGAGGGGTCAGCATAGTCACTACCCTGATGCCACTCTGCCTCGCTTTGTTACTTGTGGCATGGAAGGCTAGAGGAACTTAGGACATCCCCATCTGCCAGCCTGCCACCTTATTGCTTCTCCCCTAGTACCTGCTGCCTTTGCAAAAAAGGTACACTGATACCTTCAAAAAATGAACTCATGTAAACAGGGGCAGGGGCGCAGGAATGGTTTGTGAATGGGGGGGGGGCATTGTAGAATATAAATTTTGCCGCTCCCCATTAATTAAAAAAAACCCTACCCCCAACACGGGGAGCGCTTACCTCCAGATCCCCGTGGAGACTCCTAATTTAAAAAGGCTGCTGCCGGCGCCGCAGCCTGCTGCCACATGTCCTGTCCTGTCCGGCTCTTCACTCTCCACTGATGCATTACTGGGAGGAGGTGTGGCCATGCTGGGCCTGCTGGGACATCCCCGCCTTCTCCCAGTAATGCATCAGTGGTGAAGAACCGGCTGAGGCAGGACAGGAGGCAGCACGCTGGGCTCCAGTGGCGGCAGACTTTCAAAGTAGGAGGCTCAGCGGGGATCCAGAGGTAAGCGCTCCCCCTCCCCAGCGCCTGCGCCTGTTTCATGTTTGGGGGAGGGGCATGCTGCCCCCTTGCCCCCCCATTCTGACACCACTGAACAGGGGGTTCAGTATGAATGAGCGCCAGATGGGATGCTACCATGTTGGGACTTGTATTGTCACAAAAGAGAAAAGAGAAAATGCAGTTGTACACTCTAAACATTAAGAACACTGTTAATCAGAACAATTACAATAAACTCTGTAATTTAACATGGAGTAAAAGTGAGGTTCTTAGCATATTTTTTAGCCAATGGTAATATAACAGATAAGTTGATTATAAAAAGACAGATGTGGCGGGATGTAATGCCGCCCGAGACTGGAGGCTGTGCGGGATGCCAGCCAAACTCTGACTTTTTTTAAAGGGGCAATCACTTACAAGGCATGGTTTTCCCTTGTAAGTGATTGCCCCTTTAAAAAAAGTCAAGAGTTCAGCTGGCATCCCGCACAGCCTCCAGTCTCGGGTGGCATTACATCCCGCCAATAATGTAAGAGAGAGAAATAATTGTAATTAATTTGACCAGATGCAGTCGCAACCATAGGAAGCACTAAATGGGATTTGCACCAGCCCCATTCTTGGTGTAAAATCTGTCAGAGTATGGCCTTCAATGTATGCGATTATGCATCTGAGTCCGAAACCACTCCATAAGATGGTATACCTTTGTGCATCTGCATAGCCACATCTCAGTCACCACCTGGGAAAGCCCAATTGGTCCTGCAATGCTTTGCATTATCACTGTGGGAAACTTGCACCATGTGACTTTTTGAGGATTCAGATTTATGCGCAGTTGCAAAAAGTCACCAACTTACGTGAACATTTGCAATACATCTAACTCAGCCCCTTAATGTGAATTTTAAACAGCTTATTTTGAATGTGAGCTCTTTCCACATTTTTTTAAGTTTATCCTCCCCCCATTTGAAAAAAAGATGATATCCAATTTTTATTATAGACAACCCACCACATTTTATCATATGTATTCATTCAGGATGGTGGAGACCTTGTAATATCCTGATATACAGGGCCGGTGCAAGGTTTCTTGGCACTCTAGGCAAAACTTCAGCCTACTGCGCCAACCACCACCAAACCCACTTCCCAGTTCTTCAGATGAAAGTGGGACTTATACGTTTCATAGACACCACTTGCATTAGGTACAACAAGGATGTTTCTTTCAGAGGCATCCTTAATGTTGTGATAGACAGACTCAGTGGCACCCTCCCCAAAATCCCGGCGCCCCAGGCAGCTGCCTGATGTAGAGCTGGCCCTGCTGATATATAATCTTGTTTTCTGTCTAATTGATTGTGCAAGCTCCTATGTTGGTTTTGCAAGTCATTGTTATTAATGATACATCTTACTGCTGTCTTATAGTGAAAGAACAGAATTTAATCTTCTCATATTATCTGTAGCACTAAGAGTTATCTGTTTCTATCAAACCTCCTAACAGCCGTACCCCACTGCATGCCAAGAAAACAATTGAGACGACTTATACTATTAAAATAACGACACAGAGAAATATATTGGGCAGAATATTGTTAGCTAGTTATTAATTAGTCTTAATAACTAAAAGACCTGTAATCAAGTGAAGATTAATGTAAAAGAGCTAAAGAATAAGAGTATGGTGGGCAGAAAAAGAACGTCTGAAATCCAAAGGCAAATCCCAAGTTAATCAAACTCACCCAATAACCAAAATCAATCTAACTACCAGCCAATCACAGGTATCCACTCAGACCTTCTACCGTGACTACCCACCCTGGGGGGTGATGCCGCTGCCCCCTGAAGGGTGGTCCAGCAGATATAACAGTCAACGAAGTTGAGGGCACCCAAACAGCACCAGAAGAACTGACTAAAACTGCAACTATTAACTCAAACACAGCCAATGTGCCTCTCTTTTCCACCAGACAAATAGCTAACAAAACTAATCCATGACAGCCATAAAACAAAACCCCCCAAAAAGATAAAAGGGGTGGGAGGGTGGGAAAGCAAAAGGAAAAGAGGCTGACTAAAACCAGCCCAAACCAGAAAGCACCACTAAAAACACTCACTAGCCCTCCTATTGGAGCAACAACCCAGGGCAGGCCCAAGCTTATTTTTTTTAGTAAGCAAAAATCTATTTTGGCGCCCCTTGATGGGATAAAAGGGGTGTGGTCTTACAAGAAAGGGGTGTGGCTACACAATTGTACTCCCCGTGGTACAGGGTGATAGTGGGTGACAGGGAGATAATAGGTTACTGGTGAGGCAGGGGTGACAGGGAGATGGTGGGTAACTGAGGCAGGGGTGACAGGGAGATGATGGGTGACTGAGGCAGGGGTGACAGGGAGATGGTGGGTAACTGGGAGATGGTGGGTGACTGAGGCAGGGGTGACAGGGAGATAATGGGTGACTGAGGCAGGGTGACATTGAGATAGTGGATGACTGATGTCCCCAGTGCCAGATACATATGTCCCCACAGCGCCAGATATACCCCCAGTGCAGATACATATGTCCCCACAGTGCCAGATATACCCCCAGTGCAGATACATATGTCCCCACAGTGCCAGATATGCCCCATGTGCAGATACATATATCCCACAGTGCCAGATATGCCCCCAGTGCAGATACATATATCCCCACAGTACCAGATATGCCCCCAGTGCAGATACATATATCCCCACAGTGCCAGATATGCCCCCAGTGCAGATACATATATCCCCACAGTGCCAGATATGCCCCCAGTGCAGATACACATGCCTCCACAGTGCCAGATATGCCCCCAGTGCAGATACACATCCTTCCACATTGCCAGATATGCCCCCAGTGCAGATACATATATCCCCACAGTGCCAGATATGCCCCCAGTGCAGATACACATGCCCCCACAGTGCCAAATATGCCGCCAGTGCAGATACACATCCTCCCACAATGCTAGATATGCCCCCAGTGCAGATACATATATCCCCACAGTGCCAGATATGCCCCCAGTGCAGATACATATATCCCCACAGTGCCAGATATACCCCCAGTGCAGATACACATGCCTCCACAGTGCCAGATATGCCCCGAGTGCAGATACACATGCCTCCACAGTGCCAGATATGCCACCAGTGCAGATACACATCCTCCCACAATGCTAGCTATGCCCCCAGTGCAGATACATATATCCCCACAGTGCCAGATATGCCCCCAGTGCAGATACATATATCCCCACAGTGCCAGATATACCCCCAGTGCAGATACACATGCCTCCACAGTGCCAGATATGCCCCCAATGCAGATACACATCCTTCCACATTGCCAGATATGCCCCCAGTGCAGATACATATATCCCCACAGTGCCAGATATGCCCCCAGTGCAGATACATATATCCCCACAGTGCCAGATATACCCCCAGTGCAGATACACATGCCTCCACAGTGCCAGATATGCCCCCAATGCAGATACACATCCTTCCACATTGCCAGATATGCCCCCAGTGCAGATACATATATCCCCACAGTGCCAGATATACCCCCAGTGCAGATACACATGCCTCCACAGTGCCAGATATGCCCCCAATGCAGATACACATCCTTCCACATTGCCAGATATGCCCCCAGTGCAGATACATATATCCCCACAGTGCCAGATATGCCCCCAGTGCAGATACATATATCCCCACAGTGCCAGATATACCCCCAGTGCAGATACACATGCCTCCACAGTGCCAGATATGCCCCCAATGCAGATACACATCCTTCCACATTGCCAGATATGCCCCCAGTGCAGATACATATATCCCCACAGTGCCAGATATGCCCCCAGTGCAGATACACATGACCCCACAGTGCCAAATATGCCGCCAGTGCAGATACACATCCTCCCACAGTGCCAGGTATGCCCCCAGTGCAGATACATATATATCCCCACAGTGCCAGATATGCCCCCACAGTGCCTCCCACAATGCCAGATATGCCCCCAGTGCTGATACACATGCCCCCACAGTGCCTCCCACAGTGCCAGATATGCCCTTAATGCTGATACACATGCCCCCTCAGTGCCTCCCACAGTGCCAGATATGCCCCCAGTGCTGATACACATGCCCCCACAGTGCCAGATATACCCCCGGTGCTGATACATATATCCCCACAGTGCCAGATATTGCCCCCAGTACAGAAACATATATCCCCACAGTGCCAGATATGCCCCCAGTGCTGATACACATGCCCCCACAGCGCCTCCCACAGTGCCAGATATGCCCCCAGTGTTGATACACATGCCCCCACAGTGCCTCCCACAGTGCCAGATATGCCCCCAGTGCTGATACACATGCCCCCACAGTGCCAGATATGCCCCCAGTGCTGATACACATGCCCCCACAGTGCTCCCATAGTGCCATATATGCCCCCAGTGCTGATACACATGTCCCCACAGTGCCTCCTCCCTCCCGAAAAAGTGCTGCTCACTGCTTCTCACCTGCTGCTGTAAGGGGAGGAGAGCGCAGCGTGCGCCTCTCCTACCCCTCCGTCTCCAGCGGCGGTGTCTATCTTTAATTCGCCGCCGGCCCGTGAGCTAATCAGAGCTTGCGGTCCGGCAGCCAATCAGGAGCCTCAGCTGCCGGTCCGCGGGCTCTGATTGGCTCACGGGCCAGCGCCAAATTTAAGATAGTCACTGCCACCGGAGACGTCAGTGTGCGCCGGGAAGCGGTGACAGGGAGCCGATCGAGCTGTTTGCTGGCCACCACTGCTGTAGAGAGTGAGTCACTGTGACTCACTGTCTGCAGCAGCGCCCTCTACTGCCTGGCGCTCAACGTGGCTGCGTAGCCCAAGTATGCGTCGGGCCGCCCCTGCAACAACCCTGTCATGACAAAGTGGTCCGCTTCCAGCCCAGAAGGTTATCTCCCTCCATTCCAAGACTTGTCATTACTTTCTCCTTATTATCTGCTGTAGTGGCTTATGGAAGGGAAGGACGTATATGTGAGAGCCTAAGTTACAAATATTTTAAAAGTTATATTGCCCAGGTTGGTGAGGAGTCTCCAGCAGTAGAACTGTCAAATCCAAGTTTAAGAACGGCTTATTTCCAATTTAAGGTTGCAGGAAATTAGTATATTATTAACACTGATTCCACCAATATTCTGTGGTGGCATTAGAGATACCTTTTAAAATTAGTTCTAATTTTATTTTCTCTGACGTCCTAGTGGATGCTGGGAACTCCGTAAGGACCATGGGGAATAGATGGGCTCCGCAGGAGACTGGGCACTCCAAAGAAAAGATTAGGTACTATCTGGTGTGCACTGGCTCCTCCCTCTATGCCCCTCCTCCAGACCTCAGTTAGAATCTGTGCCCGGCCAGAGCTGGGTGCTCCTAGTGGGCTCTCCTGAGCTTACTAGTAAAGAAAGTATTTATTAGGTTTTTTATTTTCAGTGAGCTTCTGCTGGCAACAGACTCACTGCTACGTGGGACTAAGGGGAGAGAAGCAAACCTACCTGCTTGCAGCTAGCTTGTGCTTCTTAGGCTACTGGACACCATTAGCTCCAGAGGGTTCGAACACAGGCACCTGTCCTCGATCGTCCGTTCCCGGAGCCGCGCCGCCGTCCCCCTCGCAGAGCCAGAAGAACAGAAGCTTGAAGACGACGAAATCGGCGGCAGAAGACTCCTGTCTTCATTTAAGGTAGCGCCATTGCTCCCAGCACACTTACACACTCCGGTCACTGTAGGGTGCAGGGCGATGGGGGGGGGGGGGGGGGCGCCCTGGGCAGCAATTGAAGTACCTTTTGGCAATAAAAATACATATATACAGTCTGGCACTGTATATATGTAAAAAAACCCGCCATTTTTTTACACAGAAAGCGGGACAGAAGCCCGCCACTGAGGGGGCGGGGCCTTCTTCCTCAGCACACCAGCGCCATTTTCTCTTCACAGCTCCGCTGGAAGCAGCTCCCCCGGCTCTCCCCTGCAGTATCCAGGTACAAGAAGGGTAAAAAAGAGAGGGGGGGGCACATAAATTTAGGCGCAAATAAAACATATAAGGCAGCTATTGGGTAATCACTTATTATAAGTGAAAATCCCTGTGTTATATAGCGCTGTGGTGTGTGCTGGCATACTCTCTCTCTTACCCCTTTCACACCGCAGCTTATACCCGGTATTTTGCCGTTTTAACTGGCTTCCTAAACGGGTCAAGCTGCGATGTGAAAGGGTCCCCTTCAATTTACCGTTTTCAAAATACCGGTATTTTGAAACGGTAAAAAAGAAGGGTCCTACCCGTTTCAGTCCCATTTCACTGTGCAGTGTGAAAGGGTCTGAAACGGTATTTGCAAGCCCCAGCAGGTCATAGGCTGTCTCCATGTGTGATGTCAGCAGCCACAACCAGGAAACAGCTTGGAAAACACAGGAGACACATGTGAGAGTGGCTTTATAAACGTTTAAACGGGAAAAACACGGAAAAAAATGGCGTGGGGTCCCCCCTCCAAAGCATAACCAGCCTCGGGCTCTTCGAGCTGGTCCTGGTTCTAAAAATGCGGGGGAAAAATTGACAGGGGATCCCCCGTATTTTTAAAACCAGCACCGGGCTCTGCGCCTGGTGCTGGTGCAAAAAATACGGGGGACAAAAAGAGTAGGGGTCCCCCGTATTTTTTACACCAGCATCGGGCTCCACTAGCTGGACAGATAATGCCACAGCCGGGGGTCACTTTTATACAGTGCCCTGCGGCCGTGGCATTAAATATCCAACTAGTCACCCCTGGCCGGGGTACCCTGGGGGAGTGGGGACCCCTTCAATCAAGGGGTCCCCCTCCCCAGCCACCCAAGGGCCAGGGGTGAAGCCCGAGGCTGTCCCCCCCATCCATTGGCTGCGGATGGGAGGCTGATAGCCTTGAGTAAAATGACAGAATATTTTTTTCCCCAATAGTACTACAAGTCCCAGCAAGCCTCCCCCGCAAGCTGGTACTTGGAGAACCACAAGTACCAGCATGCGGGAGAAAACCGGGCCCGCTGGTACCTGTAGTACTACTGAAAAAAAAATACCCAAATAAAAACAGGAGACACACACCGTGACAAGTACAACTTTATTACACACTGCCGACACACATACATACTTACCTATGTTGACACGCCGACTGCCACAGTCTCCGACGATCCGAGGGTACCTGTGAAAAAAATTATACTCACCTGCCAGTGTCCAGAGATAAATCCACGTCCAGAGATAATCCTCGTACTTGGCAAAAAAAAAACACGAACACCCGAACCACCGGACTGAAAGGGGTCCCATGTTGACACATGAGACCCCTTTCCCCGAATGCCGGGACATCACGTGACTCCTGTCACTGAGGTCCCTTCAGCCAATCAGGAAGCGCTACTCCGTGGCGCTCACCTGATTGGCTGTGCGCGTCTAAGCTCAGACAGCGCATCGCACAGCTGCCTCCATTACTTTCAATGGTGGGAACTTTGCCGTCAGTGGTGGGGTTACCCGCGGTCAGCCGCTGACCGGCGGGTGACCCCACCGCTAACCGCAAGGTTCCCACCATTGAATATAATGGAGGGAGCTGTGCGATGCGCTGACAGCTCAGACGCGCACAGAGCCAATCAGCAGAGTGCAAGAACGTTGCGCTCGCTGATTGGCTTACGAGACCTTTCAGTGACAGCAGTCACGGGGGGGGTCTCTCTGCATTCGGGGAAAGGGGTCCCATGTGTCAACATGGGACCCCTTTCAGTTCGCTGGTCGGGTGTTCGTTTTCTTTTTTTGACAAGTACGTGGATTTATCTCTGGACCATGGATCAGGTGAGTATAATTATCTTTTATTTTCAGGTACCCGTGGATTCTACTTGGAGAAGAGGACCGACTGCTTCGTGTCAACATAGGTAAGTATGTGTGTGTCGGCAGTGTGTAATAAAGTTGTACTTTTCACGGTGTGTGTCTCCTGTTTTTATTTGGGTATTTTTTTTCCAGTAGTACTACAGGTACCAGCGGGCCCGGTTTTCCTCCGCATGCTGGTACTTGTGGTTCTCCAAGTACCAGCTTGCGGGGGAGGCTTGCTGGGACTTGTAGTACTATTGGAAAAAACAATATTCTGTAATTTTACTCAAGGCTATCAGCCTCCCATCCGCAGCCAATGGATGGGGGGGACAGCCTCGGGCTTCACCCCTGGCCCTTGGGTGGCTGGGGGGGGGACCCCTTGATTGAAGGGGTCCCCACTCCCCCAGGGTACCCCGGCCACGGGTGACTAGTTGGATATTTAATGCCACGGCCGCAGAGCACTGTATAAAAGTGACCCCCGGCTGTGGCATTATCTGTCCAGCTAGTGGAGCCCGATGCTGGTGTAAAAAATACGGGGGACCCCTACTCTTTTTGTCCCCCGTATTTTTTGCACCAGCACCAGGCGCAAAGCCCGGTGCTGGTTTTAAAAATACGGGGGATCCCCTGTCAATTTTTTCCCCGCATTTTTAGAACCAGGACCAGCACGAAGAGCCCGAGGCTGGTTATGCTTTGGAGGGGGGACCCCACGCCATTTTTTTTCTGAATTTTACCATTCCATCTGAAAAAATATATATATATTTTAAAAAATATATAAATAATACTTGTGCCTTCAAAAAAGACAAACCAAGTACCTAATCCCTTCTAATATAAATAGATATGCTTCAAGCTGCTGGGTTCCATCGTACGACTATCCAAATTATTAATAATGAATTAATTAATAATTATTAATAATGTGTGGGCCAGAAAAGTCCATTTATAATGACAACCACTGTTTTCTATGGGTGAAACGGGTTCAGTGTGAAAGGTACCAAAACGGTAATGAAATGGTAATTTACTGGTTACAACATGAGATGTGAAAGGGGTTTAACTGCTCAGACCCGTTTTAAGAACCGTTTCAAATACCATTTCAAAAGCAGGTTTTGCGATGTGAAAGCAGCATCTGTCTCCCCAAAGGACTTTGTGGGGTCCTGTCCTCAGTCTGAGCATTCCCTGTGTGTGTGCGGTGTGTCGGTACGGCTGTGTCGACATGTTTGATGAGGAGGGTTACGTGGAGGCGGAGCAAGGGCAGATAAGTGTGGTGTCGCCCCCGTCGGGGCCGACACCTGATTGGATGGATATGTGGAAGGTCTTAAACGACAATGTAAGCTCCTTACATAAAAGGTTTGATGACGCTGCAGCCTTGGGACAGCCTGGGTCTCAGCCCGCGCCTGCCCAGGCGACTCAGAAACCGTCAGGGGCTCATAAACGCCCTCTATCTCAGATGGTTGACACAGATGTCGACACGGAGTCCGACTCAAGTGTCGACGATGATGAGGCACATTTACAGTCTAAAATGACCAAGGCCATCCGATACATGATTATTGCAATGAAAGATGTATTACACATTTCTGAGATTAACCCTGTTAATACCAAGAGGGTTTATATGTTTGGGGAGAAAAAGCAGCCAGTGACTTTTCCTCCATCTGATGAATTAAATGAATTATGTGAAGAAGCGTGGAGTTCCCCTGATAAGAAACTAGTGATTTCTAAGAGGTTACTGATGGCGTACCCTTTCCCGTCAACGGACAGGTTACGTTGGGAAACATCCCCTAGGGTGGACAAGGCGCTGACACGCTTATCTAAAAAGGTGGCCCTGCCGTCTCAGGATACGGCCGCCCTAAAGGAGCCTGCGGATAGAAAGCAGGAAGCTATCCTGAAGTCAGTGTATACACACTCTGGTACTCTACTGAGACCTGCTATTGCTTCAGCCTGGATGTGTAGTGCTGTAGCAGCATGGACAGATACTCTGTCAGACGACATAGATTCCCTCGACAGGGATACTGTTTTGCTAACCCTGCGCCATATAAAAGACGTAGTCTTATATAGGCAGGATGCTCAGAGGGACATTTACCTGCTGGGCTCTAGAATTAATGCTATGTCCATTTCTGCCAGGAGGGTCTTATGGACTCGGCAATGGACAGGAGATGCTGATTCTAAAAAACACATGGAGGTTTTGCCTTATAAGGGTGAGGAATTGTTTGGGGACGGTCAATCGGACCTCGTGTCCATAGCGACAGCTGGAAAGTCGACTTTCTTGCCTCAGGTTTCCTCACAGCCTAAGAAAGCACCGTATTATCAAATGCAGTCCTTTCGTTCTCAGAAAGGCAAGAGGGTCAGGGGCGCATCCTTTCTTGCCAGAGGCAGGGGTAGAGGTAAGAAGCTGCACCATGCAGCCAGTTCCCAGGAACAAAAGTCCTCCCCTGCTTCCACTAAGTCCACCGCATGACGTTGGGGCTCCACAGGCGGAGCCAGGTGCGGTGGGGGCGCGTCTCCGAAACTTCAGCAACCAGTGGGTTCGCTCACAGGTGGATCTCTGGGCTGTACAAATTGTATCTCAGGGATACAAGCTGGAATTCGAAGCGACTCCCCCCCGCTGTTACCTCAAATCAGCCTTGCCAGCTTCCCCCATGGAAAGGGAGGTAGTACTGGCGGCAATTCACAAGCTGTACCTCCAGCAAGTGATTATCAGGGTCCCCCTCCTTCAACAGGGAAGGGGTTACTATTCCACAATGTTTGTGGTACCGAAACCGGACGGTTCGTGAGACCCATTCTGAATTTAAAATCCTTGAACACTTATATAAAGAAATTCAAGTTCAAAATGGAATCGCTCAGAGCGGTTATTGCAAGCCTGGAAGAGGGGGATTTTATGGTGTCGCTGGACATCAAGGATGCTTACTTGCATGTCCCCATTTACCCACTTCACCAGGAGTACCTCAGGTTTGTGGTACAGGACTGTCATTACCAGTTCCAGACGTTGCCGTTTGGCCTGTCCACGGCACCGAGGATATTTGCCAAGGTAATGGCCGAAATGATGATACTCCTTCGGAAGAAGGGAGTTATAGTTATCCCGTACTTGGACGATCTCCTCATAAAGGCGAGGTCCAGAGAGCAGTTGTTGATCAGCGTAGCACTCTCTCAGGAAGTGTTGCAACAGCACGGCTGGATTCTGAATGTTCCAAAGTCGCAGCTGATTGCTACGACGCGTCTGCTTTTCCTGGGCATGATTCTGGACACAGAACAGAAGAAGGTGTTTCTCCCGGTGGAGAAGGCCCAGGAATTATCATCTCTGGTCAGGGACCTCCTGAAACCAAAACAGGTATCGGTGCATCACTGCACGCGAGTCCTGGGAAAGATGGTGGCTTCATACGAAGCCATTCCCTTCGGCAGGTTCCATGCAAGGATCTTTCAGTGGGATCTGTTGGACAAGTGGTCCGGATCGCATCTTCAGATGCATCGGCTGATCACCCTGTCCCCATGGGCCAGGGTGTCTCTTCTGTAGTGGCTGCAGAGTGCTCACCTTCTCGAGGGCCGCAGGTTCGGCATACAGGACTGGGTCCTGGTGACCACGGATGCAAGCCTCCGAGGTTGGGGGGCAGTCACTCAGGGAAGAAACTTCCAAGGGCTGTGGTCAAGTCTGGAGACTTCTCTACACATAAATATACTGGAACTAAGGGCCATTTACAACGCCCTGAGTCAAAGCAGAGCCCCTGCTTCGAAACCGGCCAGTGCTGATTCAGTCAGACAACATCACGGCGGTCGCCCATGTAAACCGCCAGGGCGGCACAAGAAGCAGGATGGCAATGGCGGAAGCCACAAAGATTCTTCGGTGGGCGGAGAATCACGTGCAAGCACTGTCAGCAGTGTTCATTCCGGGAGTGGACAACTGGGAAGCAGACTTCCTCAGCAGACACGACCTCCACCCGGGAGAGTGGGGACTTCATCAAGAAGTCTTCACACAGATTGCAAAGCGATGGGAACTGCCACAGGTGGACATGATGGCGTCCCGCCTCAACAAAAGGCTAAAAAGATATTGCGCCAGGTCAAGGGACCCTCAGGCGATAGCTGTGGACGCCCTAGTGACACCGTGAGTGTACCAGTCGGTATATGTGTTTCCTCCTCTTCCTCTCATACCCAAGGTACTGAGAATAGTAAGAAAGAGAGGAATAAGAACAATACTCATTGTTCCGGATTGGCCAAGAAGGGCTTGGTACCCGGAACTACAAGAAATGCGCACAGAGGATCCATGGCCTCTGCTTCTCAGACAGGACCTGCTGCAACAAGGGCCCTGTCTGTTCCAAGACTTACCGCGGCTGCGTTTGACGGCATGGCGGTTGAACACCGGATCCTAGCGGAAAAAGGCATTCCGGATGAAGTTATTCCTACGCTGATAAAGGCTAGGAAGGACGTGACAGCAAAGCATTATCACCGTATATGGCAAAAATATGTTGCTTGGTGTGAGGCCAGGACGGCCCCTACAGAGGAATTCCAGCTGGGTCGATTCCTGCACTTCCCACAGTCAGGGGTGACTATGGGCCTAAAATTGGGGTCCATAAAGGTCCAGATTTCGGCCCTATCCATTTTCTTTCAAAAAGAACTGGCTTCACTGCCTGAGGTTCAGACGTTTGTTAAGGGAGTGCTGCATATTCAGCCCCCTTTTGTGCCACCAGTGGCACCCTGGGATCTTAACATTGTGTTGGATTTCCTGAAATCCCACTGGTTTGAGCCACTTAAGACCGTGGAACTAAAGTATCTCACGTGGAAAGTGGTCATGCTGTTGGCCTTAGCATCGGCTAGGCGTGTGTCGGAATTGGCGGCTTTGTCATGTAAAAGCCCATATCTGATCTTCCATATGGACAGGGCAGAATTGAGGACTCGTCCCCAATTTCTCCCAAAGGTGGTATCATCGTTTCATTTGAACCAACCTATTGTGGTGCCTGCGGCTACTCGGGACTTGGAGGACTCCAAGTTGCTGGACGTAGTCAGGGCTTTGAAAATATATGTTTCCAGAACGGCTGGAGTCAGGAAGACTGACTCGCTGTTTATCCTGTATGCACCCAACAAGCTGGGTGCTCCTGCTTCAAAGCAAACTATTGCTCGCTGGATCTGTAGCACGATTCAGCTGGCTCATTCTGCGGCTGGATTGCCGCATCCAAAATCAGTAAAAGCCCATTCCACAAGGAAGGTGGGCTCTTCTTGGGCGGCTGCCCGAGGGGTCTCGGCTTTACAGCTTTGCCGAGCGGCTACTTGGCCGGGTTCAAACACCTTTGCAAAGTTCTACAAGTTTGACACCCTGGCTGAGGAGGACCTTGTGTTTGCTCATTCGGTGCTGCAGAGTCATCCGCACTCTCCCGCCTGTTTGGGAGCTTTGATATAATCCCCATGGTCCTTACAGAGTTCCCAGCATCCACTAGGACGTCAGAGAAAATAAGAATTTACTCACCGGTAATTCTATTTCTCGTAGTCCGTAGTGGATGCTGGGCGCCCGTCCCAAGTGCGAACTCTCTGCAATACATGTATATAGTTATTGCATAAATAAGGGTTATTGTTATGAGCCATCCGTTGAGTGAGGCTCAGTTGTTGTTCATACTGTTAACTGGGTATAGTTATCACAAGTTGTACGGTGTGATTGGTGTGGCTGGTATGAGTCTTACCCTGGATTCCAAAAATCCTTTCCTTGTAATGTCAGCTCTTCCGGGCACAGTTTCCCTAACTGAGGTCTGGAGGAGGGGCATAGAGGGAGGAGCCAGTGCACACCAGATATAGTACCTAATCTTTTCTTTGGAGTGCCCAGTCTCCTGCGGAGCCCGTCTATTCCCCATGATCCTTACGGAGTTCCCAGCATCCACTACGGACTACGAGAAATAGAATTACCGGTGAGTAAATTCTTATTTTAAACTACATCTTGCACAGAAATGATATTGAAAGAGAGTAGTAGAGAAAGAGAAGGAGAAAGAAAGAGAAAGATATTACATTAATGGGATGGGATGAGAGACATACAGTAGCCTAAGGTTCACAACATTATTGTTGCTGCAGGAGAAAAGCAGTTACACAATGCTCCCTGCCTCTGCCTAGAATCAGGGCCATCTTTTCGTATGGGCTCAATCAATGGGCAGTTGCCTAAGGGCTCCAGACTGATAGCTGAGGGTCCCCTTATTCCAGATTTTGGAAAATCGTCCCTGGGGAACAGGAGATATCTGACTTCAAAGCAATGGCCCCCACTTGAGCGTGTTAATTGCTCTTCCCAGCCAGATATCTTGGGTTGTGTCTGACTTAGAGTTTTTCAGAGGGTATACTCCAAAAGTTGTGACTCTTCCCTATAGGTGGACACTAGCAGCTTGTCTCTACTATGCCCAGCTGGTCCCTGCGCCTGCTCCACACATTGGTATGCAGTTTTAGATTTTCATTGGCGGATTGCTCTGGCACCAGAACTCTGATCCATGAGTCCCCAGTACCTATTAGGGCTCTCTAGTTTTTTTATCCAATTAAAAGCTAAGAAATCTAATTCCAGAAACTGGAGACATCTGCAGTCAAGCAAGCTGCCCCCCCCCCCCCCCCCCCCCACACCGGAAAATTAGGAATATTAAGCCCATTCCACTATCCATCCCTCCCCTGATTATTAAACACCCTCTACCACTCTGCATGTACCGGGGCCCCTTTATTCAGCCCAATGCCCCCTACTACAGTTTAGTGTTCTCCCACCCACCCCATCTCCCACCATCTGTGCAGTAAAGGAGTAATTAGCAGAAATTACTGCTCGTGTTCCTACATGCTGAGCGGAAGATATAACACCCCTTACTGCCCACAGGGACATCAAACCTGTTGCTGATAGCACCCCCCACCCCTACCACTAAAGGAAGGGTAGGGACCCTAATGCATTGCTTTGCCCAGGGAACTACACTTCTGTTAAGACGGCTCTGCCTGTAATGTTTCTATCAATGTTATATATGTACTATCCATGTCATAACTATGCTCATTTGTCTTCTCCTGTAACATGCACCCTCTAACCAACCCACCTTGTGGCATTATCCTCCCCCCACCCCATCCCTTCCCCGCTACTGACCTGTTTCTGTGTGTAATGTCCATTGTATTCTGTCGTCTACTCCTCCTGCCTGGCCCCTACAGCCTTCTCCCCATCTCCACTCCTCCTTTAGAACATTATTCTCCACATCCATTAAACACAATAATGTTTTCAACCATCTTAAAAAAAAATCTTCTCTTGATCCTGCAATTGTGAGACCTTTCCTGATCTACTTCCCACTTTTGTACCCTTAGATTTCTCCTCCCCTTCCTCAACTCATGTCATCCTCCCTACATACACCCACATCATCCCCCTGTGTCACCCTCCCTACAACACCACATCCACCCTCTAAGTCATCCTCCCTACAACACACACACACACACACACACACACACTCCTCCTCTGTGTCATCCTCCATACACACACCTGCACCCTCAGTGTCACCCTCCCTATAGACACACATCCACCCTCAGTGTCACCCTCCCTACACACACACACACACACACACACACACACACACACACACACACACACACTCACACACACACACCATACCTCCCATCTTTGAAAGGGGAGGAAGAGGGACCCCTGCGCGGCTAAGCCGCGTGCGACCCAAAAGGGGGCGTGGCTTGCCATAGAGGGGGCGTGGCATCGACCAAGTGGGCGTGGTCGAGCGCTCCAGACCCATTTTTGCCATTTTGACGCGTGCCCAGCGCTCCCCGAGCAGCTAGGCAGCCCCCTGCTCCCCTCCCAGCATTGAATAGATGCTGTGCGCTTGTGCATGGCATCTATTCAGTGATCACCGGCTGCTTTGCTTTGCAGAGCAGCGGGTGATCAAAGCCTCCCCCAACTGCCCCCCGCACGCGGGACACTGCGACCCGCTGGAGGGACAGCGGGACAGTGTCTGAATAGCGGGACTGTCCCGCTGAAATTGGGACAGTTGGGAGGTATGCACATACACACACACACACACACACACACACACACACACATGCAGCTTCAGTGTCACCCTACCTACACACATACACATGCAGCCTCAGTATCACCCTCCCTATACACACACACATCCACCCTCAGTGTCACCCTCCCTACACACACACACACACACACACACACACACACACACACATGCAGCCTCAGTGTCACCCACCCTACACACATACACATGCAGCCTCAGTGTCACCCTCCCTACACATATACACATGCAGCCTCAGTGTCACCCTCCCTACACACATACACATGCAGCCTCAGTGTCACCCTCCCTTCACACACATATCCTGCCTCTGTCACCCTCCCAACATATGTATACCCTCCCTATGTGTCACCCTCCATACACACATACATCTGCCCTCTGTGTCACCTTCCTACACACACACATCCTCCCTCTGTGTTACCCTCCCTACATACATATATCCTCCCTCTGTGTTACCCTCCCTATACACACACACACACATCCTCCCTCTGTGTGGCCCTACCTACACACACACACATCTGCCCTTTGTGTAACCCTCCCTATACACACACACAAAACCCATACCTCCCAACTTTTAGTAATCATGAGGAGGGACCTTGCTGCGCCACCCGAAAAGAGGGCATGGTCTCGGAAAAGAAGGTGTGGCTTCATGGCAATGCAGTGACCGCCTGCCACGCCTCCCGTATTCGTCACAGTGGGGGCATGGCCAGCGCTCTGTGAGCTGCTGGCCATGCCCCAGTCTCTCTGTCTCCTGTGTATAGACGCTGTGCGCATGAGCACAGCATCTATACACTGCTGCTCTGCAGCAGAGCGGTGAGTGATAGGAGCCTCCCAACTGCCCCCTCACCACCGCAGGACACTGCAGCACGCGGGTGGGACAGCGGGACAATCCCAAAAAAAGCAACTGTCCATCAAAAATTGGGACAGTTGGGAGATATGCACAACCTCTGTTTTACCCTTTCTGCATACAGTGCATACACATCCTCCCTCTGTGTCACCCTTCCTAACACACATTCTCTATGTCACTCTCCTTCCCTACACACACAAACACACACACACACACACATCCACCCTCTGTGTCACTCTCCCTAACACACACATTCTCTATGTCACTCTCCCTCCCTACACACACACACACACACACACACACACACACACACACACACACACAAACACACACACATACACATACACTCTCAGTGTCACCGTTCTCTACACACCACATTCTTCCTCTGTGTCACCCTCCCTACACCCAGAGCCGGCCTTAGGCATAGGCAAACTAGGCAAATGCCTAGGACATTTTGTATGCTTAGGGGCACCAGCAGCTTCTGCTGATTAAAATGATATGCGGCATGCCTATATTCTGTGTGTATTCCTGGAAATCACTGTAATGTAGCATTTCGTATGCAGATACAGCTGAAGTCGCACACAGAATATAGGCATGCTGCATATCATTTTAATCAGGAGAAGCTGCTTGTCCATCCTAGCCACATAGTAATGCAAATAAGATGCATTTTCATAAACAAAAGGCGCACGACGTTAGCAGAGCTGCCAGCTGACTCATGCCAGGCATCTCTTGCAGAACTAGCGGCGGTGTTCGGGGGCACCAGCCAAAATCTTGCCTAGGGCATCATATTGGTTAGGGCCGGCTCTGCCTACACCCACACATTCTCTATGTCACTCTCCCTCCCTACACACACAGACACACACACACACACACACACACACACACACACATTCTCCCTGTGTAACCTTCCCCACACATACACCCCCAGTGCCCATCTGCTAACAAAGTTGCTGCTACGATCAGGTCTGAATTAGGCCCATAGGCAGCACAAGAGGTGCAGTTCCTTGCTAAAGTATTAACACCCCCCCCCCCCCCCCCGACTTGAAACCGTTTACCAGTACCTGCTGCTGAAAAACATCCCCTCAGAATAATTCTGCCACCAGTGTGGGGATGGTGTTCTTGCGATCGGATTTTTCGCACCATCCCGTCGCTGCCTGTCGCTCCCCGTCACTGCAGACCATCGCACCTGCGCATTGTGGTGCATACACATGCGCAGTTCAGACCTGATCGCCCGCTGTGCGAAAACGTATAGCAGCGATCAGGTCTGAATTAGCCCCCGAGTACGATGGGCTGCTTGTCAGGTGGGGGCCACATAACAACACACAAAACAGACCCCACAGACACGTCCGCCTACTAGGAATCTTCCTGGTGAGCCCTATGGCCAATCCACCCCATTACATACACACATACTCCCTCTGGGTCATCCCCCCTACACACACACTCACACACACACACACACACACACACACACACACACACTCCCTCTGTGTCACCCTCATTGCGCACACACATCCTCCCTCTGTAACCCTTTTGCTGCACATTTTTGCGGTGCCTTATAAATTATTTATAATAAATAATTGTAATAATAATAATAATAATAATAATAATATACTAATAATAATGTACATATTATACATACTGTAATAATTGTAATAATAATAATAATAATAATAATATACTAATAATAATGTACATATTATACATACTGTATGTTTTTGTTTTACAGATATTTCTTCATGGTAACAATCTGAATAGTCTGCATCAATTAATTCACCCAGAATGTTTGCCGTCTGAATTTGGGGGTACGCTTCCCCCTTATGATATGGGGACCTGGGCTAGGACATTGCTTGGTCCGGATTACAACGACGAAAATGAGTATACGCACACTTCCTACAATGCTATACATGTGAAGTATGCACCCAGCAACATAGAAAGAGAGTGTTCTCCAAAATACATGAAAAGGTAATGATTTCTTGTGTTGCTATTGCTCAGTGTAGAGAAATACAGTAATTACATGATTAAATGATTTATATTTTATAATTACTTACAAATTTCTGAAATAAAAAAATAAACTGAACTTTATTCAGAATCAGAATTCAAACTTTAAAGGGCTGATTCAATTCAGCGGGATGTGCCACCAAACATCACTGCATATCTGCTGCATATCGGACCCTCAGAAATATACCAATAGATTATTCCAGTCCTGTGTCCAATCAATGTCCATTATAATAACAGTCCTGTATCAGAAGGGGTCAGATACTACGTCAGACTTGCATTACTAAGAGACAGCTGGTTTACATTAGGAGAATAGGGACAAAGATGTGTACTCCAGAATGTAAATAGCAAAGCAGTCCTATCAATGCCGCAATCTGCTGACCACCACAGACAGTCCAATAAGTGGAAGCATGCATGAATATGTCCATGCACACCTCTAGGTATGTCCTCACCACTCCCCTTCTATGGTCAACGTGATCTGTGGACAGTAGAGGCAGGATGGCAATGGATAATATCAATGGAGCAGTCTCCCCATCACCTCAAAATAAATGCGGATCACCCAGGACCATTGAGACAATGGGTGGATATGGGTGCTGGGTGGAATTGACCGCTGGAGAAGACCCGACTACGCATCCTCATGTGTGGGTGCAAGCAGCAGTGGGAGGGGATGATCGCGGCATAGCATGGGGGCATGGTCACATTTCCACTGCACTCCTTACAGTGACTCAGCCCCTCTTATACCCACTCCTCACCTCTCAATGCTCCAGGGCTCATTATACTGTATGTGTGGTTCCTTCACCAGGTAAAAACCTCAACAAATATCATAGGATCTGTGAATCTCATTTTTACTGTGTGACTGAATAATCAGTGGTGCAAGTAGAAAAAATGCCTTACGGGTACAAAAAATGGGTGTGGCCAAATGTCACATGGGGTGTGGCCAATGAAAATGGGGGCGTGGTACACATATGGGGGGAGGGGCAGATACACGTATGACCCCAATAGTGCCAGATACACGTTGCCCCACAGTGCCAGATATACATTGCCCCACAGTGACAGATATACATTGCCCCACAGTGCCAGATATACATTGCCTCACCGTGACAGATACACAAATGCCCCCAGAGTGCCAGATACACAAATGTCCCCAGAGTGCCAGATACACATTGCCTCACTGTGCCAGATACACAAATGCCCCCAGAGTGCCAGATACACAAATGTCCCCAGAGTGCCAGATACACATTGCCTCACAGTGCCAGATACACATTGCCCCACAGTGCCAGATACACAAATGCCCCCGCTGTGTCAGATATACATTGCCCCCCAGTGCCAGATACAGAAATGCCCCTACAGTGCCAGATATGCCCCCAGTGCCAGATACAGAAATGCCCCCAGGGCCAGATACACAAGTATGCCCCCAGTGCCAGATATGCCCACAGTGCCAGATATGCCCCCAGTGCCAGATACACAAGTATGCCCCCATTGCCAGATATGCCCCAGTGCCAGATACACATGTCTCCGCAGTGCCAGATATGGCCACAGTGCCACATACACATGTCCCCCCCAGTGCCAGATATGCCCCCAGTGCCAGATACACATGTCCTTCTAGTGCCAGATATGCCCCCAGTGCCAGATATCCCCCAGTGCCAGGTACACAAGTCCCCCCCAGTGCCAGATATGCTCCCAGTGCCAGGTATACATGCCCCCCCAGTGCCAGATATCCCCCAGTGCCAGGTATAAATGCCCCCCCCCACAGTGCCAGATATCTCCCAGTGCCAGGTATACATGCCCCCCCAGTGCCAGATATCCCCCAGTGCCAGGTATACATGCCCCCCCAGTGCCAGATATCCCCCAGTGCCAGGTATACATGCCCCCCCCCCCCCAGTGCCAGATATCCCCCAGTGCCAGGTATACATGCCCCCCCAGTGCCAGGTATAACATGGCCCCCCAGTGCCAGGTATACATGCCCCCCCCCCCCCCCCCAGTGCCAGATATCCCCCAGTGCCAGGTATACATGCCCCCCCCCCAGTGCCAGGTATAACATGCCCCCCCCCCAGAGCCAGATATCCCCCAGTGTCAGGTATACATGTGTCCCCCCCTCCTCCCCTGCTCACCGCTGCCATCTGTCTGTGTGAGAGGAGGACAGCGCACCCTGCGCCTTTCCTTCCCCTCAGTCTCCGGCGGGTGTCTCAGTTTAATTCAGCGCCGATCCGTGAGCCAATCAGAGCTCGCGGTGCGAGCTCTGATTGGCTCACGGATCGGCGCTGAATTAAACTGAGACACTCGCCGGAGACTGAGGGGAAGGAGAGGCGCAGGGTGCGCTCTCCTCCCCTCACATCAGCGGCGGGTGCGGCTGGGACGGCGGGGAGCAGCAGAGGGAGGGAAGAGGAGCGGCGGCCCGTCGGTGTGGGTACGGCGTACCCACGGCTAAATTCTCACGGGGACGCCGTACCCACCCGTACCCACACACTTGCACCACTGTGAATAATACACTGTACCACTAAGCACATGTGTCCACTGTAATCTGGCCAGACTAATATGCAGTGTAGTGTATGTTGCTTACCCTCATGTATCATATTCTTGTGTTCTTATACTGCTTGGCAGCTCTTTGTGTGAGATTCAGTTAAGTGCAAGGGCCAGTAGGAGCTGTAAGCAATGTGTTTCTGCATACACCCTAGGTAGTACGGTACTGTAAACACCGCCTACTGTAACTCGCATCTCTGAGCTGTACATAGGGGATGTAGTTATGTGACCGGCAGTCACATTACCTTTCCCTACATCCTGCCCCTCACTATCCCGACTGTCGGCATGTCGACCAACAGGGACTATTCCCACTTGTGGGTGTCCATGACACCCATAGAGTGGGAATAGAACCTGTGGCGACCACGGTTGTCACAGGGCCTGCAAGGGGCTTGTTGCGCTTGCCCCTGCCTCCTGCCGGCATTCCGCTGCTGGGATGCCGACGTCAGTATGCTGACTGGCGGTCTCCTGACCGCCGGTCACGCAATACACACCCCATAAACAGTACTATAACATCCTGCAGGACCTCGTGCGAATTTCAGTCACATTATGTGTGTTAATAACCAGCTTCCTTTTCTTGCTGCTTGTCCCAAAATGTAAGGGGCTACAGAATATACTGGTGCTATATAAAAGTTAATCAGTTAATATGGAGATATACTGAACCATTGTTAACTCAACATGACAACCTGTATATTATATAACCTATAGACATAGAGAGCACATGTAACAACAGTGACAAAGCACCCATATATCACACCCATGTAAGAGCAGTGAACCCAGATACCACGTAGGATTCTAAACACCGCCTTATTATACCTCCTAAATGTAGTGCACTTCATTGTGGCAGTCTCAAATAGTGAATCTAAAGGCCCCTTTGAGCAGCCATCACTAGGACAAATTCAGACTGAGGAGAAGTCAGAGGGGAACCTGGTTCATAATCACCCGTACACAACACAGTTACCAGCAGGCACAATGATCTTCCCCATGCCTAAATTCTGAGCCCCTCACATCATCCACCCCACCAGCGCTGTCACTCCATGGCCATGCCCCTGACACCCCAGGCAACCTTCTTATTAACTCGCAGGCCACCCCTCTACCTGACTTGTTCTGGGACACAGAGATCCCATAGTCCCTGAAGTCTGCCCATCATGCTGAGACAAACCACTTCTGAGTTTCCTCCTTTTTAAGGAAAGGCTCATACATAGAAATACGCATGTGACTGATTGAGCCCCAAGTGCTTGCAAGATATCATAGATGCGTATACACACTTTAATGTGATTACTGATTTTGTTCCCTGCTCCAGGGCCTTCCCTATCAACTATTTGCTTCTTAGCAGTAGCCTAGGGCAATCCAGCATCTCCCAGCAAGGGTAGCACCCACTTTTGGCAATCACTGATCTAACGTGAAACACGTTGTAGGGGGAATCTGGGCGGCAAAGAGTCCACTTACATGCCTGCATGTATGGTCACCAACCCTCCCTCCATACGTAATTTCCATTGGGGGACATACATACTTTCTCCATGGTTTGCTAAAGTGATTACTGTGTGGGGGAGGTGAAAATAATGAGAGCCACAGTACAGTAATTGCGATGTATAAGAAGCTTTGCATTATCTACTTATATATAAGTAAATGGGGGACAGCTCATACACAGTAATTCAATAACTATTTCATGTATCCTAATCTACCATGGCAAGGAAATTAACATGGTAATGCTGCTTCAGGGATAATAACTTTGTGTGCAAAACTTTTATTGCTTCCAAATGTTTTATTTTATTTTGCAACTTATCTGAAGGCTGGAAATGGTCATTACTATTAATCATTATCAGACTGGCGCAGAGGCTGGATGGCAAGGGGGCAGGGTGTCATCTGCCCCCTGGGCCAGTAAAATTTAAGTGATCCAGGGCCGCCTGGCTGCGGGAGGCAAACAGAGGTCCGACTGCTCAGAGTTATAACATTTAACCCCCCTGTCTGGCTACTGAACAGCAGGGGCTAGCAGAAAATGGCTGCCTGTTGAGTGCGTGCACAAATGGGTCCTGCGATTTAGTAAGTAGAATGGCAGCAGATTGTCAGTGATAGACAGTCTGCTGCCATTTTGGGGTGGGGACGGGTGGCAACACCCTTAGTTTCCCATAATGGAGGAGTGTCACTGCTGTTTAGGGGGAGAGAAAAGGGCAGGAATCTGTGTAAGCTGTCCAGTGGGGAGTCAGTGATCCGATGCCTGCGTCCTAGGATACAGGTCAGATCACTACTGCAGCAGGAGGCATCTACTTGTAATAGACACCTCCTGCTGCATCACCATACAGCGCTATCACTGCTGCTTCCAAGGAAGTGACCGCCACTCCATCCACATCTGAATTAGGCCCATCGTTTCCTATGTTTTATAGAAGTCATTAGAATACTTCGTTTGTCAGACAGCGCTGGAAGGCAATGTATTGTTCTTAGACATAATGATTTTTCAGATATTTCACTACACATTTAAACTGCATCCCCATTAGATAAACCATGCCTGCAGTTTTTTATCTGTCACATCCATTTTGCCATTGCTATGTGCTAGTAGAAAAGCTAGGGCCACTTGATTTAATTTGCCCTCGAGGCTAAAAGTTTGCCAGCCACCCCCTGGACTGTAAAAGCACAATTGGAAGTAATGTATAGTACAGTAAACCATTAATACATAATATTCTTTAATATTGACTTGTTTTATTTTTATGTATTTATTTCTTATTGGAGGACAGTAATTTACCTTTTGCCTTTTGTTAGGCTTAGGCATATTTGCCTTCCCTCCCTCATTCAGCAGGAGACTCCCTGAAATAGCAGCAATCTCCCTGACTCCCTGAATAGTCCAGAAATCTCCCTGATTGCACCTTAACCCCACTGTTACATTCTGGTGGGGGGGGGAGACAAAAACACAGATACATACATTCAAATGGGAACATCAGTGCCATTCCCTGCATTGGTTATAAGACACAATGATCCCTGTGGCTACATGCAATTTCAATAAAGTTTCTCGTGGCCACTAGAGATGAGCGGGTTCGGTTTCTCTGAATCCGAACCCGCCCGAACTTCATGTTTTTTTACACGGGTCCGAGCGACTCGGATCTTCCCGCCTTGCTCGGTTAACCCGAGCGCGCCCGAACGTCATCATCACGCTGTCGGATTCTCGCGAGGCTCGGATTCTATCGCGAGACTCGGATTCTATATAAGGAGCCGCGCGTCGCGGCCATTTTCACACGTGCATTGAGATTGATAGGGAGAGGACGTGGCTGGCGTCCTCTCCGTTTAGAAATTAAAATAGATAGGAGAGTGAGAGTGAGACACTTCATTTACTTACTGGAGCTTACGAGGAGTTATACTAGTGACTGATGACCAGTGACCTGACCACCAGTGCAGTTTTATTATTTATTATTATTTAATAATCCGTTCTGTTCTTGTTCTCTGCCTGAAAAAAACGATACACAGTGACTCAGTCACACTCACATACCATATCTGTGCTCAGCCCAGTGTGCTGCATCATCTATGTATAATATCTGACTGTGCTCACACAGCTTAATTGTGGGGGAGACTGGGGAGCAGTTATAGGTTATAGCAGGAGCCAGGAGTACATATTAAACAGTGCACACTTTTGCTGCCAGAGTGCCACTGCCAGTGTGACTGACCACTGACCACTGTGACCAGTGACCTGACCACACTGACCACCAGTATAGTATATATATTGTGATTGAATGTCTGCCTGAAAAAGTACACTCGTCGTGTGACTTGTGTGGTGTTTTTTTATTCTATAAAAATTAAAAAACTCATTCTGCTGACAGACAGTGTCCAGCAGGTCCGTCATTATATAATATATACCTGTCCGGCTGCAGTAGTGATATATATATATTTTTTATATCATTATTTATCATCCAGTCTATACTAGCAGCAGACACAGTACGGTAGTTCACGGCTGTAGCTACCTCTGTGTCGGCACTCGGCAGTCCATCCATAATTGTATACCACCTACCCGTGGTTTTTTTTTTCTTTCTTCTTTATACATACTACATCTCATTATCATCCAGTCTATATTAGCAGCAGACACAGTACAGTACGGTAGTCCACGGCTGTAGCTATCTCTGTGTCGGCACTCGGCAGTCCATCCATAATTGTATACCACCTACCCGTGGTTTTTTTTTCTTTATACATACTACATCTCATTATCAACCAGTCTATATTAGCAGCAGACACAGTACAGTACGGTAGTCCACGGCTGTAGCTACCTCTGTGTCGGCACTCGGCAGTCCATCCATAATTGTATACCACCTACCCGTGGTTTTTTTTTTCTTTCTTCTTTATACATACATCAAAACAAGGGGAGGCTTACAGAGAAGACAAAAGATGACCCTGGTAGGGAGCACTCTTATCTGAGGTAACACAAGGATTTATTTTTTCATAGAACAATCATAAAATAACAATTTTTATTGGTATGCCTTAAAATTACTATTATATGTATATATATATATATATATATATATATATATACACTGGAATTCTACAAAAACCTGTGTGAATTCATTAATAAATATGTGATCATGAATGAAAATATTTTCAGAGAGTGTGTGTATTCTTTAATAAATGGCCTCAGCCAAAACCATAGGATGTATTAAGGTCCGTCTGTATAATAGTTCCCTTAACACAATGTGTTGGGAATCGAAGTGTTTAAAAATTGAATAGTGTGACCATCATCTAATCAGTTATATAGCCCATACATAAGTTTCACAGGGCAATTGGTTTGAATCATGGGTCACTGGTTGGTTACTTCGATTGGGTCACCTGTACAACAGTACAGGTCCTAAAAGTCAGCAAGAAGTATCTGTGGAGCTGTAAGTGGTGGACATAAACATGTTATCCACCCACCTGGTGATACTGCCACCTCTGTGAAAAAATATATATATAGTTGTTATTCACATGTGTACTAAATGCAGGGGTTTGCAACCCTATGCTTGTACAGAGGCTCAAAAACAGCACATTTGCTCAGTGTAGATTATTCACAAAGGACAGGGGCGGGGCCTGTAAATCTGCAATGTACAATAATCTCTCAATATATCTCTTTAAACTGTACAAAATCTCCAATGCAGCATATTCCTGGATAAGTACTGTAATTATTGTGCTTTAACAGTAATGTGAGGCACACCTCATAGAGGATAATTTCCTGGTCGTGCTTATGGCTAAAATATAAACACATATACCACAGGAATACAAATTGACATGATTGTTAGAAGATTTGATATAATCAATTGTGAGATGTGAGGCACAGATACCTCAATTATTCACAGGTTGTCAGACAGTTTTGATACCAAATCTTTAAGCACTAGATAGAGATATATACAGTGGCCATGATACAGGTATGACTACCCTTCTGCTGTTCTCCCGTCTTGCCAAATGGTATAGGACGAGGAATGAGAGAGGGTAAGTGCACCCAACTTGGCCAGAAGAAAGAAAGAGGAGGTATCAAGCAGAGTGACCTGCGGCAGGTGCTCCCTGATGCCCTTTTGACAAGCAGTGCAGAGAATGTTTAACCTGCACTTCGGTCTCTAGTGCGGTACACTCCTGAAAGTTCCTTATTGTACTGTCAGATACTTGTATGAAGCATATATATCTTTCAATTTCTCAAAGAGCTGTGTCTAAATTTATAATTGATATGCTCATGAAAAACTACTTTTGTTGTATTTGTACCAGCAAAATAGAGCACATGTAACTCTTTAAACTTGCACTTAATCTCTCTAGCAGTACACTCCTAAATAGTTACTTTTCTTTGTCACAGAGGTATGGGCACACAAAATACATCAATTTTCTCAATAATTGTCAAACACTTGTAAGGTGCTTAATTCACAACCTCAATCTAGGATTAAAGGGGGTCGTGCTCCAGCAAGGGTGTAAAACTCACAATTTTAACATTGAGCAGACATTTACAATTGCTGAAATCATAATGTGGTAATTAGAACACAACCCCTGTTGGGGCTCACTGATAATCATAAACAGCTGCTCCCTCTTATGCAGATACACCTATCAGCAACCAAATAGCAGTTAGCTGATAATGTTAATCCTGCTACAATTTGTACATGATACAATGTGAGAAGGTATAAGATATTGCCAGCAGTCTGATAGCAGTTAAAATAGTAATTGTTAATCCTATTGTAATTATAGGGGATGCAATGTAACAATTACTTATTCAAAAAGTGGTCCACTACATAATCCTAAATTCTAATGTAGTGAGAAACAGTGTGCATGATTTGTCTCATATACCATATATAATTGGCAACATAAAGGAGGATTTGTGTGGTTAATCATACAGTTACCACTCCTGAAGCTGGCCTCGGACGGGAGAGGAGACACTGCCCCAGGATCCCATACGAGAGTGTCCTCAATCTCGGGCGCTTCCTCCCGCTCGTTAGCCGCACAAAAACCCGCCCGCCGCTTCCTCTGCTTTCGCCACCACAGTGCTGATTGTAACTGACGGACCCGTGAATCACGTGTGCGCACCACGGGACTCACACGGTGTTCCTGACGTACGTTTCGCAATGCTTGATCACAGGTAATCAGATTACCTGTGATCAAGCATTGCGAAACGTACGTCAGGAACACCGTGTGAGTCTCGTGGTGCGCACACGTGATTCACGGGTCCGTCAGTTACAATCAGCACTGTGGTGGCGAAAGCAGAGGAAGCGGCCAGCCGCCGCTGATTTGAGCGGCTCAGGCGGGCGGGTTTTTGTGCAGCTAACGAGCGGGAGGAAGCGCCCGAGATTGAGGACACTCTCGTATGGGATCCTGGGGCAGTGTCTCCTCTCCCCTCCGAGGCCAGCTTCAGGAGTGGTAACTGTATGATTAACCACACAAATCCTCCTTTATGTTGCCAATTATATATGGTATATGAGACAAATCATGCACACTGTTTCTCACTACATTAGAATTTAGGATTATGTAGTGGACCACTTTTTGAATAAGTAATTGTTACATTGCATCCCCTATAATTACAATAGGATTAACAATTACTATTTTAACTGCTATCAGACTGCTGGCAATATCTTATACCTTCTCACATTGTATCATGTACAAATTGTAGCAGGATTAACATTATCAGCTAACTGCTATTCGGTTGCTGATAGGTGTATCTGCATAAGAGGGAACAGCTGTTTATGATTATCAGTGAGCCCCAACAGGGGTTGTGTTCTAATTACCACATTATGATTTCAGCAATTGTAAATGTCTGCTCAATGTTAAAATTGTGAGTTTTACACCCTTGCTGGAGCACGACCCCCTTTAATCCTAGATTGAGGTTGTGAATTAAGCACCTTACAAGTGTTTGACAATTATTGAGAAAATTGATGTATTTTGTGTGCCCATACCTCTGTGACAAAGAAAAGTAACTATTTAGGAGTGTACTGCTAGAGAGATTAAGTGCAAGTTTAAAGAGTTACATGTGCTCTATTTTGCTGGTACAAATACAACAAAAGTAGTTTTTCATGAGCATATCAATTATAAATTTAGACACAGCTCTTTGAGAAATTGAAAGATATATATGCTTCATACAAGTATCTGACAGTACAATAAGGAACTTTCAGGAGTGTACCGCACTAGAGACCGAAGTGCAGGTTAAACATTCTCTGCACTGCTTGTCAAAAGGGCATCAGGGAGCACCTGCCGCAGGTCACTCTGCTTGATACCTCCTCTTTCTTTCTTCTGGCCAAGTTGGGTGCACTTACCCTCTCTCATTCCTCGTCCTATACCATTTGGCAAGACGGGAGAACAGCAGAAGGGTAGTCATACCTGTATCATGGCCACTGTATATATCTCTATCTAGTGCTTAAAGATTTGGTATCAAAACTGTCTGACAACCTGTGAATAATTGAGGTATCTGTGCCTCACATCTCACAATTGATTATATCAAATCTTCTAACAATCATGTCAATTTGTATTCCTGTGGTATATGTGTTTATATTTTAGCCATAAGCACGACCAGGAAATTATCCTCTATGAGGTGTGCCTCACATTACTGTTAAAGCACAATAATTACAGTACTTATCCAGGAATATGCTGCATTGGAGATTTTGTACAGTTTAAAGAGATATATTGAGAGATTATTGTACATTGCAGATTTACAGGCCCTGCCCCTGTCCTTTGTGAATAATCTACACTGAGCAAATGTGCTGTTTTTGAGCCTCTGTACAAGCATAGGGTTGCAAACCCCTGCATTTAGTACACATGTGAATAACAACTATATATATATTTTTTCACAGAGGTGGCAGTATCACCAGGTGGGTGGATAACATGTTTATGTCCACCACTTACAGCTCCACAGACACTTCTTGCTGACTTTTAGGACCTGTACTGTTGTACAGGTGACCCAATCGAAGTAACCAACCAGTGACCCATGATTCAAACCAATTGCCCTGTGAAACTTATGTATGGGCTATATAACTGATTAGATGATGGTCACACTATTCAATTTTTAAACACTTCGATTCCCAACACATTGTGTTAAGGGAACTATTATACAGACGGACCTTAATACATCCTATGGTTTTGGCTGAGGCCATTTATTAAAGAATACACACACTCTCTGAAAATATTTTCGTTCATGATCACATATTTATTAATGAATTCACACAGGTTTTTGTAGAATTCCAGTGTATATATATATATATATATATATATATATACATATAATAGTAATTTTAAGGCATACCAATAAAAATTGTTATTTTATGATTGTTCTATGAAAAAATAAATCCTTGTGTTACCTCAGATAAGAGTGCTCCCTACCAGGGTCATCTTTTGTCTTCTCTGTAAGCCTCCCCTTGTTTTGATACATGTTTCTATACCCTTGGGAGCACCACTGACCGTCAAAATCCTTGTTACCAACATACCAATTTGGTGTAGGTATACCATTGACCAATTAAGGGAAAGAATATCCCGAGAGTGTCAGTTTTTTCTGGGGTAACTATATACTGTACAGTTTTTTCCTGTGCGGCCGTCCTCAAACTTCTTCTTTTTTTGCCTTCTTTATACATACTACATCTCATTATCAACCAGTCTATATTAGCAGCAGACACAGTACGGTAGTTCACGGCTGTAGCTACCTCTGTGTCGGCACTCGGCAGTCCATCCATAATTGTATACCACCTACCCGTGGTTTTTTTTTTCTTTCTTCTTTATACATACATACTACATCTCATTATCATCCAGTCTATATTAGCAGCAGACACAGTACAGTACGGTAGTCCACGGCTGTAGCTACCTCTGTGTCGGCACTCGGCAGTCCATCCATAATTGTATACCACCTACCCATGGTTTTTTTTTTCTTTCTTCTTTATACATACTACATCTCATTATCATCCAGTCTATATTAGCAGCAGACACAGTACAGTACGGTAGTCCACGGCTGTAGCTACCTCTGTGTCGGCACTCGGCAGTCCATCCATAATTGTATACTAGTATCCATCCATCTCCATTGTTTACCTGAGGTGCCTTTTAGTTGTGCCTATTAAAATATGGAGAACAAAAATGTTGAGGTTCCAAAATTAGGTAAAGATCAAGATCCACTTCCACCTCGTGCTGAAGCTGCTGCCACTAGTCATGGCCGAGACGATGAAATGCCAGCAACGTCGTCTGCCAAGGCCGATGCCCAATGTCATAGTACAGAGCATGTCAAATCCAAAACACCAAATATCAGTAAAAAAAGGACTCCACAACCTAAAATAAAATTGTCGGAGGAGAAGCGTAAACTTGCCAATATGCCATTTACCACACGGAGTGGCAAGGAACGGCTGAGGCCCTGGCCTATGTTCATGGCTAGTGGTTCAGCTTCACATGAGGATGGAAGCACTCAGCCTCTCGCTAGAAAACTGAAAAGACTCAAGCTGGCAAAAGCACCGCAAAGAACTGTGCGTTCTTCGAAATCCCAAATCCACAAGGAGAGTCCAATTGTGTCGGTTGCGATGCCTGACCTTCCCAACACTGGACGTGAAGAGCATGCGCCTTCCACCATTTGCACGCCCCCTGCAAGTGCTGGAAGGAGCACCCGCAGTCCAGTTCCTGATAGTCAGATTGAAGATGTCAGTGTTGAAGTACACCAGGATGAGGAGGATATGGGTGTTGCTGGCGCTGGGGAGGAAATTGACCAGGAGGATTCTGATGGTGAGGTGGTTTGTTTAAGTCAGGCACCCGGGGAGACACCTGTTGTCCGTGGGAGGAATATGGCCGTTGACATGCCTGGTGAAAATACCAAAAAAATCAGCTCTTCAGTGTGGAGGTATTTCAACAGAAAAGCGGACAACAGGTGTCAAGCCGTGTGTTGCCTTTGTCAAGCTGTAATAAGTAGGGGTAAGGACGTTAACCACCTCGGAACATCCTCCCTTATACGTCACCTGCGGCGCATTCATCATAAGTCAGTGACAAGTTCAAAAACTTTGGGCGACAGCGGAAGCAGTCCACTGACCAGTAAATCCCTTCCTCTTGTAACCAAGCTCACGCAAACCACCCCACCAACTCCCTCAGTGTCAATTTCCTCCTTCCCCAGGAATGCCAATAGTCCTGCAGGCCATGTCACTGGCAATTCTGACGAGTCCTCTCCTGCCTGGGATTCCTCCGATGCATCCTTGCGTGTAACGCCTACTGCTGCTGGCGCTGCTGTTGTTGCTGCTGGGAGTCGATGGTCATCCCAGAGGGGAAGTCGTAAGCCCACTTGTACTACTTCCAGTAAGCAATTGAGTGTCCAACAGTCCTTTGCGAGGAAGATGCAATATCACAGCAGTCATCCTGCTGCAAAGCGGATAACTGAGGCCTTGACAACTATGTTGGTGTTAGACGTGCGTCCGGTATCCGCCGTTAGTTCACAGGGAACTAGACAATTTATTGAGGCAGTGTGCCCCCGTTACCAAATACCATCTAGGTTCCACTTCTCTAGGCAGGCGATACCGAGAATGTACACGGACGTCAGAAAAAGACTCACCAGTGTCCTAAAAAATGCAGTTGTACCCAATGTCCACTTAACCACGGACATGTGGACAAGTGGAGCAGGGCAGGGTCAGGACTATATGACTGTGACAGCCCACTGGGTAGATGTATGGACTCCCGCCGCAAGAACAGCAGCGGCGGCACCAGTAGCAGCATCTCGCAAACGCCAACTCTTTCCTAGGCAGGCTACGCTTTGTATCACTGCTTTCCAGAATACGCACACAGCTGAAAACCTCTTACGGCAACTGAGGAAGATCATCGCGGAATGGCTTACCCCAATTGGACTCTCCTGTGGATTTGTGGCATCGGACAACGCCAGCAATATTGTGTGTGCATTAAATATGGGCAAATTCCAGCACGTCCCATGTTTTGCACATACCTTGAATTTGGTGGTGCAGAATTTTTTTAAAAACGACAGGGGCGTGCAAGAGATGCTGTCGGTGGCCAGAAGAATTGCGGGACACTTTCGGCGTACAGGCACCACGTACAGAAGACTGGAGCACCACCAAAAACTACTGAACCTGCCCTGCCATCATCTGAAGCAAGAAGTGGTAACGAGGTGGAATTCAACCCTCTATATGCTTCAGAGGTTGGAGGAGCAGCAAAAGGCCATTCAAGCCTATACAATTGAGCACGATATAGGAGGTGGAATGCACCTGTCTCAAGTGCAGTGGAGAATGATTTCAACGTTGTGCAAGGTTCTGATGCCCTTTGAACTTGCCACACGTGAAGTCAGTTCAGACACTGCCAGCCTGAGTCAGGTCATTCCCCTCATCAGGCTTTTGCAGAAGAAGCTGGAGACATTGAAGGAGGAGCTAACACGGAGCGATTCCGCTAGGCATGTGGGACTTGTGGATGGAGCCCTTAATTCGCTTAACAAGGATTCACGGGTGGTCAATCTGTTGAAATCAGAGCACTACATTTTGGCCACCGTGCTCGATCCTAGATTTAAAGCCTACCTTGGATCTCTCTTTCCGGCAGACACAAGTCTGCTGGGGTTGAAAGACCTGCTGGTGACAAAATTGTCAAGTCAAGCGGAACGCGACCTGTCAACATCTCCTCCTTCACATTCTCCCGCAACTGGGGGTGCGAGGAAAAGGCTCAGAATTCCGAGCCCACCCGCTGGCGGTGATGCAGGGCAGTCTGGAGCGACTGCTGATGCTGACATCTGGTCCGGACTGAAGGACCTGACAACGATTACGGACATGTCGTCTACTGTCACTGCATATGATTCTCTCAACATTGAAAGAATGGTGGAGGATTATATGAGTGACCGCATCCAAGTAGGCACGTCACACAGTCCGTACTTATACTGGCAGGAAAAAGAGGCAATTTGGAGGCCCTTGCACAAACTGGCTTTATTCTACCTAAGTTGCCCTCCCACAAGTGTGTACTCCGAAAGAGTGTTTAGTGCCGCCGCTCACCTTGTCAGCAATCGGCGTACGAGGTTACATCCAGAAAATGTGGAGAAGATGATGTTCATTAAAATGAATTATAATCAATTCCTCCGCGGAGACATTGACCAGCAGCAATTGCCTCCACAAAGTACACAGGGAGCTGAGATGGTGGATTCCAGTGGGGACGAATTGATAATCTGTGAGGAGGGGGATGTACACAGTGATATATCGGAGGATGATGATGAGGTGGACATCTTGCCTCTGTAGAGCCAGTTTGTGCAAGGAGAGATTAATTGCTTCTTTTTTGGTGGGGGTCCAAACCAACCCGTCATATCAGTCACAGTCGTGTGGCAGACCCTGTCACTGAAATGATGGGTTGGTTAAAGTGTGCATGTCCTGTTTATACAACATAAGGGTGGGTGGGAGGGCCCAAGGACAATTCCATCTTGCACCTCTTTTTTCTTTAATTTTTCTTTGCGTCATGTGCTGTTTGGGGAGGGTTTTTTGGAAGGGACATCCTGCGTGACACTGCAGTGACACTCCTAGATGGGCCCGGTGTTTGTGTCGGCCACTAGGGTCGCTTATCTTACTCACACAGCTACCTCATTGCGCCTCTTTTTTTCTTTGCGTCATGTGCTGTTTGGGGAGGGTATTTTGGGAAGGGACATCCTGCGTGACACTGCAGTGACACTCCTAGATGGGCCCGGTGTTTGTGTCGGCCACTAGGGTCGCTTATCTTACTCACACAGCTACCTCATTGCGCCTCTTTTTTTCTTTGCGTCATGTGCTGTTTGGGGAGGGTTTTTTGGAAGGGACATCCTGCGTGACACTGCAGTGACACTCCTAGATGGGCCCGGTGTTTGTGTCGGCCACTAGGGTCGCTTATCTTACTCACACAGCTACCTCATTGCGCCTCTTTTTTTCTTTGCGTCATGTGCTGTTTGGGGAGGGTTTTTTGGAAGGGACATCCTGCGTGACACTGCAGTGACACTCCTAGATGGGCCCGGTGTTTGTGTCGGCCACTAGGGTCGCTTATCTTACTCACACAGCTACCTCATTGCGCCTCTTTTTTTCTTTGCGTCATGTGCTGTTTGGGGAGGGTTTTTTGGAAGGGACATCCTGCGTGACACTGCAGTGCCACTCCTAGATGGGCCCGGTGTTTGTGTCGGCCACTAGGGTCGCTTATCTTACTCACACAGCTACCTCATTGCGCCTCTTTTTTTCTTTGCGTCATGTGCTGTTTGGGGAGGGTTTTTTGGAAGGGACATCCTGCGTGACACTGCAGTGACACTCCTAGATGGGCCCGGTGTTTGTGTCGGCCACTAGGGTCGCTTATCTTACTCACACAGCTACCTCATTGCGCCTCTTTTTTTCTTTGCGTCATGTGCTGTTTGGGGAGGGTTTTTTGGAAGGGACATCCTGCGTGACACTGCAGTGACACTCCTAGAAGGGGCCGGTGTTTGTGTCGGCCACTAGGGTCGCTTATCTTACTCACACAGCTACCTCATTGCGCCTCTTTTTTTCTTTGCGTCATGTGCTGTTTGGGGAGGGTTTTTTGGAAGGGACATCCTGCGTGACACTGCAGTGACACTCCTAGAAGGGGCCGGTGTTTGTGTCGGCCACTAGGGTCGCTTATCTTACTCACACAGCTACCTCATTGCGCCTCTTTTTTTCTTTGCGTCATGTGCTGTTTGGGGAGGGTTTTTTGGAAGGGACATCCTGCGTGACACTGCAGTGACACTCCTAGATGGGCCCGGTGTTTGTGTCGGCCACTAGGGTCGCTTATCTTACTCACACAGCTACCTCATTGCGCCTCTTTTTTTCTTTGCGTCATGTGCTGTTTGGGGAGGGTTTTTTGGAAGGGACATCCTGCGTGACACTGCAGTGACACTCCTAGATGGGCCCGGTGTTTGTGTCGGCCACTAGGGTCGCTTATCTTACTCACACAGCTACCTCATTGCGCCTCTTTTTTTCTTTGCGTCATGTGCTGTTTGGGGAGGGTTTTTTGGAAGGGACATCCTGCGTGACACTGCAATGACACTCCTAGATGGGCCCGGTGTTTGTGTCCGCCACTAGGGTCGCTTATCTTACTCACACAGCTACCTCGTTGCGCCTCTTTTTTTCTTTGCGTCATGTGCTTTTTGGGGAGGGTTTTTTGGAAGGGACATCCTGCGTGACACTGCAGTGCCACTCCTAGATGGGCCAGGTGTTTGTGTCGGCCACTAGGGTCGCTTAGCTTAGTCATCCAGCGACCTCGGTGCAAATTTTAGGACTAAAAATAATATTGTGAGGTGTGAGGTATTCAGAATAGACTGAAAATGAGTGGAAATGATGGTTTTTGAGGTTAATAATACTTTGGGATCAAAATGACCCCCAAATTCTATGATTTAAGCTGTTTTTTAGTTTTTTTGGAAAAAAACACCCGAATCCAAAACACGGCCGCGGAACCGAACCCAAAACCA
Organism: Pseudophryne corroboree; assembly: GCF_028390025.1. Taxonomy (NCBI): domain Eukaryota; kingdom Metazoa; phylum Chordata; class Amphibia; order Anura; family Myobatrachidae; genus Pseudophryne; species Pseudophryne corroboree. The sequence continues at coordinate 684,473,689 of NC_086448.1, forward strand.
AAACACAAAACCCGAAAAATTTCCGGCGCTCATCTCTAGTGGCCACTTACAGTATATGGAACCTCTTGTAAAGCACAATACATGAACAAATTCTGCAAAATATAAGTAGATCTTACTAACTTTGGAGCTCATTTACATTTGGATGTAAGTCATTTTTATGACACGCCTCTCAGATGTAGTAGTACACGTCCGCATTGATAGGTGTTACTTTCACATCTCCCTGAAATGTTTCTTCAAAAGTAGACAAGCATGCTTTAAGTCGGGTTCTGTTGTATAACCTGGAGAGAGTCAAGTTCCGCAGAAGTATGACCGGAACACCAACTGTCAGTGCAGTGCTATACGCTGGAAGTCCAGCTGCACTAAGTGAGTTTAATAATTCTACTCATACTGTATAGTCATTTTGGGCGGGTTGGTATCGGGTGACCGGCGTTTGGGAGACTGACGGTCACCATACTGAAGCCGGGTTCCCGTCAAAACCTCTTGCGATCTCGCTGCGCTTGCCACGCAGCAGGCTCGCCACAGGTTCTACTCCAATTCTATGGGAATAGTTGGCATGCCAACCAGTGGCCTAGTCAGTGTTCGAGATGCTGGCACTGGTATTGTGACTGCCGGTCACATAACCGCATCCCTTTTGGACTTGAGGAGCCTGCACACTGCAAGCGTCTGGTTTTTCATTTATTGTTCCTCTCCCTGATGTCAGATCGAGATCATACATACCTCAGTTCTTTTCTAGGTCACTAAGCTACACAATAGTGAAAATGCGATAAAAGTTCATAGAGTAGATTTTGTTTGATGCTGGAACGTACAGACAGACAGACTAAATTAAATTATTGTTTTTATTTTTTTTGTATCGATGGTCCATAAACAGTCCCTAGAAGTATAATTCTCAAAAAAATAATGTCTATGTACAGACACAACCCTTACAGTTTTATCGTATGTATAGATTTTTTATTTTAGGGTTTGCCTATATATCTTTGGCTATGTAAGGCTTTATATGAACCCAATTTTCACCGTTGTTTCCTACTGTTACAGTGTTTCAGTGATAACCTCATTTAAGGACAAAACAATGAAAAATCGGAGTAAATCTGTGAAAAGCACAAACGTAATCCGATTGGTCTGATTCTGCATATGCTACAGTGTCGTCACCATGTTGTTATAAAAAAAGCCCCAAAAACTGCAGAAAGACGTGCATTGGTGGAGGGGCTGCTGGAGGGCCCTGGCAGGGGCTCCAGTTTGCTACCCCTCCCCAGTATGCCTGTGCTGTAGCCAGTGGCAGTGGCGTCATCTTCACGGTGATCTCTTCGGAAGATGGCGCCGCACATAGAAAGCAAAGACTCTGACACTGCTCCTGATTGGCTATCGGTCCACGAGCTCTGATTGGCTCATGAACGGGCGCCTGATTTAAGATACCCGCGCTGCCGCCGAAGACCGGACTGAGGAGCAGGAAAGGAGCGCGCTGCGCTCTCCTGCCCTCGCTGCAAGCAAGGTGGCCGGGCCGCAAAAGGACCCCTGTCTGACCCCTGCCTGTGGGCCGCAAAAGGTTATGCAATTCACAATATGAGCTTACCATCTTCGGAGTGTTGGAGAATTATAGATTTTTATTTTTATGTTTTGTTCAGATATTTTTATTTATTTTTAATTATTTCAAAATGTACCTGGACCCTCTTTTGTTATTTTCCCCTCAGCTCACTTTAAAATTGTTATAAAGGAGAAAATTTTGTAAAAGCAATTATAGAGTAAGACCATTTCCTTGCTGTGTAAGCTGCAGAACTAGGTGTACAGGACACTTGCTTTTAATTTTACCCTTGTATGCCTTACTGCCATGTTTTGCTTATCGCACAGTGTAACCTATTGCATATAGTGAACCCAACATGGCTGCCTTGCCTGGTACTCTCTTGTGTAGTATAAACAATGCATGGTTCTGAAGTCTCCTAATAGATTTGTCTCCCCAAATATGTGTAATTTCTTCACCTTTTGAGAGAATTTATTAATAAATACAACTTCAGGCAAAATATATTTAAGAAATAAATGTCTATTTTTATTTTAAGTAAAAGCCTGTTTTTCTTCTTCTTCTTCTTCTTCTTCTTCTTCTTCTTCTTCTTCTTCTTCTTCTTCTTCTTCTTCTTCTTCGTCTTCTTATGATGATGATGATGATGATTATTATTATTATTTTGTAATTATTAATATTATTATTTACTCTGCATTCTAAAATAGGGAATTTCGGACTAAGTTTGGTCCAGTAATCTTACAAACTTGTCCTATAAGAGGAACAAGATGGTGGGAGCCTCATGACTCATGAAGAGTCATCCTTCAGCACTCAGGAGAGGAAAAACCTCCTTGTGGAGGAAACCTCTGGGGACCCATGGCTGAAGGACTGCCCGTCCCTCTAGGCATTAAGAGACTATGCAGAGTTTGCTCAGACCACCCGCCCACCCACTAACCTTGCCTAACCCAGCCATCCCTTCTGTCACCTCAAATCTGCTATTTTTACCTAGTTACCCGGCCCGAGAAAAACGCACCTACACGTCAATGGTGAGAGAGTGAAAAAAGAGAGCAAGAGATGAATGAGAGTGAGGGAACAGTTATAACCACCATAGCATTCATTTCTGACGCTAACAGAGATTATAACTGTACAAATGTCGCCATTCTCGTCGTGGCTACATCTTACCCCGATTGCGCCTTGTTAGGCGCGACCGCACCGCGTACGTCTGGACGTCTAAGACGTGTGTGTGCCCCATTCGCATGGATGGGAGCAGCAAATGCCGCAGCTCAGCACAGCTAGGCGCAGGCACGTATAGCTGTGTCGAGGGTGCACGTTTCCCGCAGATGTAGCCATGATCAGCATGGCTACATCTGTATATAGTATCGGATAAAAACAAAAGTAATGATTAAAGCAGAATATAATTCTCTTACATCTCTGCACATTAATAAAAGTGGATCAGCCTGCAATACTGGCACACTGGGATTTAGGAAGGCAGAGAGAGAGTAAATGATTTAATTGGCAACGTTATAGGCTCACCAAGCAACTCCAAGGAGATGTCATAGGTGCAGCCGCACATAAAGGGTTTAGGGGGACATGTACTAAACAGTGATAAAAGTGGAGAAGTGAGCCGGTGGAGAAATTTCCCATGGAAACCAATCAGCTGCTCCGTACAATTGTATAGTATGCAAATTAGAAATGTTATGTCAATGCTGATTGGTTGCCATGGGCAATTTCTCCACTGGCTCACTTCTCCACTTTTATCACTGCTTAGTACATGTCCCCCTTAATTTGGAACATTATAGGCCCATCTAGACAGTGCTCTTCAAATATCTCCAATGGCCCATTTGCAGCCGCTTGTGGTTGTTAAGTAACGACACTGTCCCAGTAGGTGTGAGATTTTGTTTTTATCCAGAACTATGTTATTCCCAAAGTCATAAGTCATATATTATAATAGTCATGCTTAAAGTCTGCTGACGATTAGACCTACTGTAAGCTGCTCTTATCTTTGTCCAGTCACTAACCTTCTACCTGTGTGCTATGCCGTGCCAGGCCTCTGTAGGTATATGCCAAATAGCGACAGCACAGCCCCGATATAGGCAGTTGCCATTATGACATCACAGCATGACCTCACACACCCCACCAGACCGGCTAAGACTGGTAATTTCTGGTTTGAGGCCCTTGTTGTCTTTTACATGACTGACCTAAGGGAAATGTGATTTCACTTATTATTTCAAACTATTACATCAGATCAGAATATTTTTATTACTAACATTTGCCCGCAGTTTTGCTCGCTTAGTGGCATCTAATATTGTGATGTATATTTTATATATTGTATATTTGCTTGCTTTGTGGCATCTAATATTGTGATGTATATTTTATATATTATACATTTGCTCGCTTTGTGGCATCTAATATTGTGATGTATATTTTATACTGATTCAGATTGGATCGCAATCGCAATAAGCGATCCAACTGCAAAAATTGCTAAGAGGATGCAGGCTTATGTGCAGGGCCCATCCTGCGCAAGCGCCCGCATTTTCTGCAATGCCCTGCAGAAAATGCGATTGCCTCTGCTTGTCAATCAGGCACAGATGGTTGCCGGTGGGGGGGGGGGGTGCAGCAACGCTCCATTTCTCAGATGTAGCGTTGCGGGGGAGAGGCGGCAACAGAGAAACAGGGGGCATGGTTGGGCGGCTGCATGATGTCACACACTGCGCCTGACGGAGGCTACCCCTTTTTTTTACGATCACTCTGAAGTAGCAGTGCGGCCACAATTTCAGCATGGTCAAGGGGGGGGGGGGGAGGCATGCTGGGCGGCCTTGCCCTGCGATGGGCATGTGATCCAAAGGATTGCAAATTCTGCTACTTAGTAGAATTTGCAATCCTTACTGAATTAGGCCCATTAATCACAAAATTTATTTGTAAACAATATTTGCAGTTTTTCTTCACAGACTAACACAAAAGATGCTTGGGGCTACTAACACGTGGGTGAGCCATGTAAAGCTACCCATGGATCAGTGGGGTCACAACGGGGGTGCGGCCCGCACCCGAGTGTCACTCGCCAAAGGGGTGACAGCAAAGTGCTGGCTCCTCTTCAGTGACAGGAGCCGGGTGTTGCACTGTGACATTACGTGCAGCACCCAGCTCCTGTCACTGTGCAGGAGCCAGCACCGCGCACACACTAGTCCCCTGGTGCAGCCCGCAACCCTGGGACACCCGGGGCGACAAAATGGAGATTTAGCCCACAAGGCTACACCCCTACCTACAAGACCATGCCCCATTTTGCCATTGCATGGCTTTGCCGCGCACACTGCATTACCATTTCCCTCCCCTCCTCCCTGGGTGTCACTAGTTATATTGAAAAGAAAAAAAATTATGGGTATAAGGGGTATACATGGTAAACATCGTCTCACCTGCACCACATTCCATTAGAATCTCTGCCTCAATTAGGTTCCTCTGCAGAGCAGTCACTTTTTCCTACCCTCCTCATTCTGCAGGAGACTCCCTGAAATATCAGCAATCTCCCTAACTCCCTGAATAGTCCAGCAATCTCTCTGATTGCACCTTAACCCCATAATGCAGCTGTTACATTTTTTATTATTATTTTTTTTTGGGGGGGGGGAATAAATCATAGATACATACATTCAAATGTGAACATCAGTGCCATTTCCCTGCATTGGCTATAAGGCACAATGATCCCTATGGCTACATGCAATTTCAATAAAGTGTCTCGTGGCCACTTACAGTATATGGAACCTCTTGTAAAGCACAATACATGAACAAGTTCTGCAAAATATAAGTGTCTTTTCTAGTGATGTGCACCGGACATTTTTCGGGTTTTGTGTTTTGGTTTTGGATTCGGTTCCGCGGCCGTGTTTTGGATTCGGGCGCGTTTTGGCAAAACCTCCATGAAAATTTTTTGTCGGATTCGGGTGTGTTTTGGATTCAGGTGTTTTTTTTACAAAAAACCCTCAAAAACAGCTTAAATCATAGAATTTGGGGGTAATTTTGATCCCATAGTATTATTAACCTCAATAACCATAATTTCCACTCATTTCCAGTCTATTCTGAACACCTCACACCTCACAATATTATTTTTAGTCCTAAAATTTGCACCGAGGTCGCTGAATGACTAAGCTAAGCGACCCAAGTGGCCGACACAAACACCTGGCCCATCTAGGAGTGGCACTGCAGTGTCAGACAGGACGGCACTTCAAAAAATAGTCCCCAAACAGCACATGATGCAAAGAAAAAAAGAGGTGCACCAAGGTCGCTGTGTGACTAAGTTAAGCGACCCAAGTGGCCGACACAAACAACTGGCCCATCTAGGAGTGGCACTGCAGTGTCAGACAGGATGGCAGATTTAAAAAATAGTCCCCAAACAGCACATGATGCAAAGATAAATTAAATAAAAAAAGAGGTGCAAGATGGAATTGTCCTTGGGCCCTCCCACCCACCCTTATGTTGTATAAACAGGACATGCACACTTTAACAAACCCATCATTTCAGCGACAGGGTCTGCCACACGACTGTGACTGAAATGACTGGTTGGTTTGGGCCCCCACCAAAAAAGAAGCAATCAATCTCTCCTTGCACAAACTGGCTCTACAGAGGCAAGATGTCCACCTCCTCCTCATCGTCCGATTCCTCACCCCTTTCACTGTGTACATCCCCCTCCTCACAGATTATTAATTCGTCCCCACTGGAATCCACCATCTCATGTCCCTGTGTACTTTCTGGAGGCAATTGCTGGTGAATGTCTCCACGGAGGAATTGATTATAATTAATTTTGATGAACATCATCTTCTCCACATTTTCTGGAAGTAACCTCGTACGCCGATTGCTGACAAGGTGAGCGGCTGCACTAAACACTCTTTCAGAGTACACACTGGAGGGGGGGCAACTTAGGTAAAATAAAGCCAGTTTGTGCAAGGGCCTCCAAATTGCCTCTTTTTCCTGCCAGTATACGTACGGACTGTCTGACGTACCTACTTGGATGCTGTCACTCATATAATCCTCCACCATTCTTTCAATGGTGACAGAATCATATGCAGTGACAGTAGACGACATGTCAGTAATCGTTGGCAGGTCCTTCAGTCCGGACCAGATGTCAGCACTCGCTCCAGACTGCCCTGCATCACCGCCAGCGGGTGGGCTCGGAATTCTTAGCCTTTTCCTCGCAGCCCCAGTTGCGGGAGAATGCGAAGGAGGAGCTGTTGACGGGTCACGTTCCGCTTGACTTGACAATTTTCTCACCAGCAGGTCTTTGAACCTCTGTAGACTTGTGTCTGCCGGAAAGAGAGATCCAACGTAGGTTTTAAATCTAGGATCGAGCACGGTGGCCAAAATGTAGTGCTCTGATTTCAACAGATTGACCACCCGTGAATCCTGGTTAAGCGAATTAAGGGCTCCATCCACAAGTCCCACATGCCTAGCGGAATCGCTCTGTTTTAGCTCCTCCTTTAATCTCTCCAGCTTCTTCTGCAAAAGCCTGATGAGGGGAATGACCTGACTCAGGCTGGCAGGGTCTGAACTGACTTCACGTGTGGCAAGTTCAAAGGGTTGCAGATCCTTGCACAACGTTGAAATCATTCTCCACTGCACTTGAGTCAGGTGCATTCCCCCTCCTTTGCCTATATCGTAGGTAGCTGTATAGGCTTGAATGGCCTTTTGCTGCTCCTCCATCCTCTGAAGCATATAGAGGGTTGAATTCCACCTCGTTACCACCTCTTGCTTCAGATGATGGCGGGGCAGGTTCAGGAGTGTTTGCTGGTGCTCCAGTCTTCGGCACGCGGTGGCTGAATGCCGAAAGTGGCCCGCAATTCTTCGGGCCACCGACAGCATCTCTTGCACGCCCCTGTCGTTTTTTAAATAATTCTGCACCACCAAATTCAATGTATGTGCAAAACATGGGACGTGCTGGAATTTGCCCACATGTAATGCACACACAATATTGGTGGCGTTGTCCGATGTAACAAATCCCCAGGAGAGTCCAATTGGGGTAAGCCATTCTGCGATGATGTTCCTCAGTTTCCGTAAGAGGTTGTCAGCTGTGTGCCTCTTCTGGAAAGCGGTGATACAAAGCGTAGCCTGCCTAGGAATGAGTTGGCGTTTGCGAGATGCTGCTACTGGTGCTGCCGCTGCTGTTCTTGCTGCGGGAGGCAATACATCTACCCAGTGGGCTGTCACTGTCCTATAGTCCTTAGTCTGCCCTGCTCCACTTGTGCACATGTCCGTGGTTAAGTAGACATTGGGTACAACTGCATTTCTCTAACGTCCTAGTGGATGCTGGGGACTCCGTAAGGACCATGGGGATAGACGGGCTCCGCAGGAGACATGGGCACTTTAAGAAAGAATTTAGGTTCTGGTGTGCACTGGCTCCTCCCTCTATGCCCCTCCTCCAGACCTCAGTTTGATACTGTGCCCAGACGAGCTGGGTGCTTTTCAGTGAGCTCTCCTGAGTTCGCTGAGAGAAAGTATTTGTTAGGTTTTTTATTTTCAGGGAGCTCTGCTGGCAACAGACTCCCTGCATCGTGGGACAGAGGGGAGAGAAGCAGCCCTACTCTCTGAAGCTAGGTCCTGCTTCTTAGGCTACTGGACACCATTAGCTCCAGAGGGATCGTACGCAGGATCTCACCCTCGCCGTCCGATCCAAGAGCCGCGCCGCCGTCCCCCTCGCAGAGCCGGAAGACAGAAGAGTATGAGAAGACTCCGTTCTTCACTGAGATAACGCACAGCATTGCAGCTGTGCGCCATGCTCCCACACACCTCACATACTCCGGTCACAGTAAGGGTACAGGGCGCAGGGGGGGGAGGGGGGGGGCGCCCTGGGCAGCATTTGGAACCTCTTTTTGGCAAAAGTAAACATATATACAGTTGGGCACTGTATATATGTATGAGCCCCCGCCAAGAAAATGCATATTTAAGCGGGACAGAAGCCCGCCGTCGAGGGGGCGGGGCTTCTTCCTCAGCACTCACCAGCGCCATTTTTTCTCCACAGCTCCGCTGAGAGAAGCTCCCCAGGCTCTACCCTGCAGATTCACGGTAGAAGAGGGTAAAAAGAGAGGGGGGGGGGCACAAAAATTAGGCGCAAAAACACAATATAAACAGCAGCTACTGGGTTAACATTAAGTTACTGTGTTATTCCTGGGTTATATCGCTGGGGTGTGTGCTGGCATATTCTCTCTCTCTGTCTCTCCAAAGGGCCTTGTGGGGGAACTGTCTTCAAAAAGGGCATTCCCTGTGTGTGTGGTGTGTCGGTACGCTTGTGTCGACAATGTCTGATGAGGAAGGCTATGTGGAAGCAGAGCGGGAGCAAATGAATGTGGTGTCTCCGCCGACGGCGCCGACACCTGATTGGATGGATATGTGGAAGGTTTTAAATGATAATGTTAATTCCTTACATAAAAGGTTAGAAAAAGCTGAAGCCTCAGGACAGTCAGGGTCCCAACTCATGCCTGATCCTATGTCGCAGAGGCCGACAGGGTCTCAGAAGCGCCCTCTATCCCAAATTGTTGACACGGATACCGACATGGATTCTGACTCCAGTGTCGATTACGATGATGCAAAATTACAGCCAAAATTGGCTAAATCCATCCGTTATATGATTATAGCAATTAAGGATGTGTTGCACATCACAGAGGAAACCCCAGTCCCTGACAGGAGGGTACATATGTATGGGGAAAAGAAGCCACAGGTAACCTTTCCCCCCTCACACGAGCTAAATGAGTTATGTGAAAAGGCTTGGGAATCTCCAGATAAAAAACTGCAGATTTTCAAAAGGATTCTTATGGCGTATCCTTTCCCGCCAACGGACAGGTTACGCTGGGAATCCTCCCCTAGGGTGGACAGAGCTTTAACACGCTTATCCAAGAAGGTAGCCCTTCCGTCACAGGATACGGCTACCCTCAAAGATGCTGCGGATAGAAAACAGGAGGGTACCCTGAAGTCCATTTATACACATTCAGGTACCTTACTGAGGCCGGCGATCGCGTCGGCCTGGGTGTGTAGTGCTGTAGCAGCGTGGACGGACACCCTGTCTGAGGAACTTGATACCTTAGACAAGGATACTATATTATTGACCCTGGGGCATATTAAAGACGCTGTCCTATATATGAGAGATGCTCAAAGAGACATTAGTCTACTGGGTTCTAGAATAAATGCTATGTCAATTTCTGCCAGAAGGGTCCTGTGGACAGGTGATGCCGACTCAAAAAGGCATATGGAGGTTTTACCTTACAAGGGTGAGGAATTGTTTGGGGAGGGTCTCTCGGACCTGGTCTCCACAGCTACTGCTGGAAAGTCAAATTTTTTGCCATATGTTTCCTCACAGCCTAAGAGAGCACCGTATTATCAAATGCAGTCCTTTCGATCACAGAAAAACAAGAAAGTCCGAGGTGCGTCCTTTCTTGCCAGAGGCAGGGGCAGAGGAAAGAAGCTGCACAACACAGCTAGTTCCCAGGAACAGAAGTCCTCCCCGGCCTCTACAAAATCCACCGCATGACGCTGGGGCTCCACAAGCGGAGCTAGGCCCGGTGGGGGCACGTCTTCGAAATTTCAGCCACAAGTGGGTCCACTCCCAGTTGGATCCCTGGGCAATAGATATTGTGTCTCAGGGATACAAGCTGGAATTCGAGGAGATGCCCCCGCACCGATACCTCAAATCGTCCCTGACAGCTTCCCCCCACGAGAGGGAAATAGTGTTAACTGCAATTCACAAATTGTATCTTCAACAAGTGGTGGTCAAGGTTCCCCTCCTTCAACAAGGAAGGGGTTATTATTCGACCATGTTTGTAGTCCCGAAACCGGACGGTTCGGTCAGACCCATATTAAATTTAAAATCCCTGAACATATACCTGAAAAGGTTCAAGTTCAAGATGGAATCGCTGAGAGCGGTCATCGCAAGCCTGGAAGGGGGGGATTTTATGGTGTCTCTGGACATAAAGGATGCATACCTTCATGTCCCCATTTATCCACCTCATCAGGCGTACCTCAGATTTGTGGTACAGGATTGTCATTACCAATTTCAGACGTTGCCGTTTGGTCTCTCCACGGCACCGAGAATATTTACCAAGGTAATGGCGGAGATGATGGTACTCCTGCGGAAGCAAGGAGTCACAATTATCCCATACTTGGACGATCTCCTCATAAAAGCGAGATCAAGAGAGCAGTTGCTGATCAGCGTAGCACTTTCTCTGGAAGTGTTACGGCAACACGGCTGGATTCTAAATATTCCAAAGTCGCAGTTGGTTCCTACGACTCGTCTGCCTTTCCTGGGCATGATTCTAGACACAGACCAGAAAAGGGTTTATCTCCCGATGGAGAAAGCTCGGGAACTCATGACACTGGTCAGGAACCTATTAAAACCAAAACAGGTGTCAGTGCATCACTGCACTCGTGTCCTGGGAAAGATGGTGGCATCATACGAGGCCATTCCCTTCGGAAGGTTCCATGCAAGTACTTTTCAATGGGACTTACTGGACAAGTGGTCCGGATCACATCTTCAGATGCATCGGTTAATCACCCTATCCCCCAGGGCCAGGGTATCACTCCTGTGGTGGCTGCAGAGCGCTCACCTTCTCAAGAGCCGCAGATTCGGCATTCAGGACTGGGTCCTGGTGACCACGGACGCAAGCCTCCGAGGTTGGGGTGCAGTCACACAGGGAAGAAATTTCCAAGGTCTGTGGTCAAGTCAAGAGACTTGCCTTCACATCAACATCCTGGAACTAAGGGCCATATACAACGCCCTACGTCAAGCGGAGACCCTGCTTCACGACCAACTGGTTCTGATTCAGTCACACAACATCGCCGCAGTGGCTAATGTAAACCGCCATGGCGGCACAAGGAGCAGAGTGGCGATGGCGGAAGCCACCAGAATTCTTCGCTGGGCGGAGAATCACGTAAGCGCACTGTCAGCAGTGATCATCCCGGGAGTGGACAACTGGGAAGCAGACTTCCTCAGCAGACACGACCACCACCCGGGAGAGTGGGGACTTCATCAGGAAGTCTTTGCACAGATTACAAGTCGGTGGGAACTGCCACAGGTGGACATGATGGCATCCCGCCTCAACAAAAAGCTACAGAGGTATTGCGCCAGGTCAAGAGACCCTCAGGCGATAGATGTAGACGCCCTGGTGACACCGTGGGTGTTCCAGTCGGTCTATGTATTTCCTCCTCTTCCTCTCATACCCAAGGTGCTGAGGATAATAAGAAAAAGAGGAGTGAGAACAATACTCATTATTCCAGATTGGCCAAGAAGGACTTGGTATCCGGATCTGCAAGAAATGCTCACAGAGGACCCATGGCCTCTTCCTCTAAGACAGGACTTGTTGCAACAGGGGCCCTGTCTGTTCCAAGACTTACCGCGGCTGCGTTTGACGGCATGGCGGTTGAACGCCGGATCCTAGCAGAGAAAGGCATTGCGGATGAGGTCATTCCTACGCTGATAAAGGCTAGCAAGGACGTGACAGCTCAACATTATCACCGTATATGGCGAAAATATGTTGCTTGGTGTGAGGCCAGGAATGCTCCTACGGAGGAATTCCAGCTGGGCCGTTTCCTTCACTTCCTACAGTCCGGAGTGAATTTGGGCCTAAAATTGGGTTCCATTAAGGTCCAGATTTCGGCCCTATCCATTTTCTTTCAAAAAGAGTTGGCTTCTCTACCTGAAGTTCAGACGTTTGTAAAGGGAGTGCTGCATATTCAGCCCCCTTTTGTGCCTCCAGTGGCACCTTGGGATCTTAACGTGGTGTTGAGTTTCCTGAAATCCCACTGGTTTGAACCACTCAAGACGGTGGAGTTGAAATATCTCATGTGGAAGGTGGTCATGCTATTAGCCTTGGCTTCGGCTAGGCGTGTGTCAGAGTTGGCGGCTTTGTCACATAAAAGCCCCTATCTGGTTTTCCATGCGGATAGAGCAGAATTGCGGACCCGTCCACAATTTCTGCCGAAAGTGGTTTCATCTTTTCATATAAACCAACCTATTGTGGTGCCTGTGACTACTACAGACTTGGAGGATTCCGTGTTACTTGATGTGGTCAGGGCTTTGAAGGTTTATGTAGCCAGAATGGCTAGGGTCAGGAAAACAGAGTCGTTGTTTATCCTGTATGCTTCCAACAAGCTTGGTGCTCCTGCTTCAAAGCAAACTATTGCTCGCTGGATCTGTAACACGATTCTGCAGGCTCATTCTGCGGCTGGATTGCCGCTGCCAAAATCAGTTAAGTCCCATTCCACTAGGAAGGTGGGTTCTTCTTGGGCGGCTGCCCGAGGGGTCTCGGCATTACAGCTTTGCTGTGCGGCTACTTGGTCAGGTTCAAACACTTTTGCAAAGTTCTACAAGTTTGATACCCTGGCTGAGGAGGACCTTGTGTTTGCTCAATCGGTGCTGCAGAGTCATCCGCACTCTCCCGCCCGTTTGGGAGCTTTGGTTTAATCCCCATGGTCCTTACGGAGTCCCCAGCATCCACTAGGACGTTAGAGAAAATAAGATTTTACTTACCGGTAAATCTATTTCTCGTAGTCCGTAGTGGATGCTGGGCGCCCGTCCCAAGTGCGGAATTCTTCTGCAATACTTGTATATAGTTATTGCTTCAATAAGGGTTATGTTATGGTTGCATCAGGGTTGACCTGATGCTCTGTTGTTTATCATACTGTTAACTGGTTGTTTTCACTTGTTATACGGTGTGATTGGTGTGGCTGGTATGAATCTTGCCCTGGATTACCAAAATCCTTTCCTTGTACTGTCAGCTCTTCTGGGCACAGTTTCTCTAACTGAGGTCTGGAGGAGGGGCATAGAGGGAGGAGCCAGTGCACACCAGAACCTAAATTCTTTCTTAAAGTGCCCATGTCTCCTGCGGAGCCCGTCTATCCCCATGGTCCTTACGGAGTCCCCAGCATCCACTACGGACTACGAGAAATAGATTTACCGGTAAGTAAAATCTTATTTTTTTAGGACACTGGTGACTCTTTTTCTGAGGTCTGTGTACATTCTCGCTATCGCCTGCCTAGAGAAATGGAACCTAGATGGTATTTGGTACCGGGGACACAGTACCTCAAGCAAATCTCTAGTTTCCTGTGAATTAACGGTGGATACCGGAAACACGTTTAACACCGCCAGGCTGCCAAGGCCTGAGTTATCCGCTTTGCAGCAGGATGACTGCTGTGATATTTCATCTTCCTCGCAAAGGACTGTTGGACAGTCAATTGCTTACTGGAAGTAGTACAAGTGGTCTTCCGACTTCCCCTTTGGGATGACGATCGACTCCCAGCAGCAACAACAGCAGCGCCAGCAGCAGTAGGCGTTACACTCAAGGATGCATCGGAGGAATCCCAGGCAGGAGAGGACTCGTCAGACTTGACAGTGACATGGCCTGCAGCACTATTGGCGTTCCTGTCTAAGGAGAAAATTGACACTGAGGGAGTTGGTGGTGTGGTTTGCAGGAGCTTGGTTACAAGAGGAAGGGATTTAGTTGTCAGTGGACTGCTTCCGCTGTCACCCAAAGTTTTTGAACTTGTCAATGACTTCTGATGAATGCGCTCCAGTTGACGTATAAGGGAGGATGTTCCTAGGTGGTTAACGTCCTTACCCCTACTTAATACAGCTTGACAAAGGCAACACACGGCTTGACAAATGTTGTCTGCATTTCTGTTAAAATAATTCCACACCGACGAGGTGATTTTTTTTGTAATTTGACCAGGCATGTCAATGGCCATATTCGTCCCACGGACAACAGGTGTCTCCCCGGGTGCCTGACTTAAACAAACCACCTCACCATCAGAATCCTCCTTGTCAATTTCCTCCTCAGCGCTAGCAACACCCATATCCTCATCCTGGTGTACTTCAACAGTGACATCTTCAATTTGACTATCAGGAACTGGACTGCGGGTGCTCCTTCCAGCACTTGCAGGGGGTGTGCAAATGGTGGAAGGCGCCACCTCTTCCCGTCCAGTGTTGGGAAGGTCAGGCATCGCAACCGACACAATTGGACTCTCCTTGGGGATTTGTGATTTAGAAGAATGCACAGTTCTTTGCTGTGCTTTTGCCAGCTTAAGTCTTTTAATTTTTCTAGTGGGAGGATGAGTGCTTCCATCCTCATGTGAAGCTGACCCACTAGTCATGAGTAACATAGGAGAGGGCCTCAGCCGTTCCTTGCCACTCCGTGTTGTAAATGGCATATTGGCAAGTTTACGCTTCTCCTCAGACGCTTTTAATTTAGATTTTTGGGTCATTTTACTGAACTTTTGTTTTTTGGATTTTACATGCTCTCTACTATGACATTGGGCATCGGCCTAGGCAGACGACGTTGATGGCATTTCATCGTCTCGGCCATGAGTAGTGGCAGCAGCTTCAGCACGAGGTGGAAGTGGATCTTGATCTTTCCCTATTTTACCCTCCACATTTTTGTTCTCCATTTTTTAATGTGTGGAATTATATGCCAGTAATATATCAATAGCAATGGCCTACTGTACCGTACTGCTATATATTATATACTGGTGGTCAGCAAAATTATGCACTGTCCTCCTACTACTGCGCACAACAACTAAAATGCACCACAGGTATGGATGGATAGTATACTGGATGACACAGAGTTAGGTAGAGCAGTGGACTACTGTACCGTACTGCTATATATCATATACTGGTGGTCAGCAAAATTATGCACTGTCCTCCTACTACTGCGCACAACAACTAAAATGCACCACAGGTATGGATGGATAGTAGTATACTTGACGACACAGAGGTAGGTAGAGCAGTGGACTACTGTACCGTACTGCTATATATTATATACTGGTGGTCAGCAAAATTATGCACTGTCCTCCTACTACTGCGCACAACAACTAAAATGCACCACAGGTATGGATGGATAGTATACTTGACGACACAGAGGTAGGTAGAGCAGTGGACTACTGTACCGTACTGATATAATACTAGTGGTCACTGGTCAGCAAAATTCTGCACTGTCCTCCGACTATATACTACAATGCAGCACAGATATGGAGCATTTTTCATGCAGAGAACGTAGATATTTTCAGCACACTGAGCACAGATATTTGCAAGCACACTGAGCACAGATATTTGCAGCACACTGAGCACAGATATTTGCAGCACACTGAACACAACTGAGAGAATGCTGCACGTCCTCTCCCTATCATCTCCAATGCACGAGTGAAAATTACGGTGACGCACGGCTCCTTATATAGAATACGAATCTTGCGAGAATACGACAGCGGGATGATGATGTTCGGGCGTGCTCCGGTTAACCGAGCAAGGCGGGAGGATCCGAGTCTGCCTCAGACCCGTGTAAAATAGGTGAAGTTAGGGGGGGTTCGGATTCCGCGGAACCGAACCCGCTCATCTCTAGTCTTTTCTTCAACAAGTAGATCTTACTAACTTTGGGGCTCATTTACATTTGGATGTAAGATATTTTTATGACACGCCTCTCAGATGTAGCAGTACACGTCCACACTGATAGGTGTTACTTTCACATTTTCCTGAAATGCTTTTTAAGAAGTAGGCAAGTATGGGCTTAGGACCCACAAGTAATGGTCATGATGACTTTACTTATAAATATTACATTCATTACCTCCTTCCAACCCAAGACTATCCAACATACCCCAACCGGTGTAAAGATTATACATGAGCTTTCACTTTTGGTTTAGAGAACGGAGGACATTTTATATGGCTGTAGTGACATAAAATTCTGAATAGCAGGCTGAATGAAGCAGCTGGAGAAGTGGAGGTATCCATGGTAACAGTGGGCCTATGAGTTGACTGAGGAATCTGGTGATGGGAGGGGCTTAGCCCTTATAAGGAGAGGACTGAATAGGTTCTCCCCCTTTTCCTCAGTGAAAATTGAACAGTGAAGTGCTCTGCATTTGTTTGTGTACTGAACTGTGTATTATTTGTGATTTTGTGGTATTTTTCTTCTTATTTCCTTTCTATCTTTACTAATCTTTAATCTTTTTAACCCCCTTTTATTCTTTTACTTTTTCTTATCTATCTTTCCTTTTTCCTAACATGCCGAGGCCTAGTCGTGCTGTGCGTCCCCCTGTTCGTTTTATTGACAGTGGGGAAAGGGATGCTGCTGTTTTAGTGTCAGGGAGGGGGCAGCAGCTGTCATCACAAACACGGAGTCAGGCTAGGAATAAGGTTGGCAATGCCGCCGCCAGGGGTCGGGCTCGACCGCCTGAGAGGCTTTAGGCGGGCGAAGCTGCGTCACGCAGAGGCCGGGTCAGTAGCGCGTCTGTGTCACGAGCTGCTGGTTTAACTCGTAATTTGGGAAACTATTCTAAGGAACCGGTTACCGTTAACACCATGTCGCGAAGTGTCGGGGCCATGGTGGAGTCGCCGAGAGGGGTGTTGAGGAGAATGGTAACATCCCGGGGAGTTACCTCAGGAGTGCATGTGCCTGAGGTACGCCGCGGTGGCCCCGTGGGCCCGCGGGGGTCCGTGGCTGCCAGAGGTGGTCGACGCAGTTCTGTTCTTACTAGAGGTGAGCACAATGGGAGAGGTACAAGGGTACAAGAGTCGGTGCAAGGAGAGGGAGCACCTAACAGAGGTATTAACAGGGGTCCGGTTAGTACAATAGATAATGGCGTTGACACGGTTCTAGCGGGCCAGCGCGCGGGCACATCGGTTATTAGTAATGCTGGAAGGCAGCAAGGAAGGCCCGCCACGGGTAATAATAAGATTTTACTTACCGATAAATCTATTTCTCGTAGTCCGTAGTGGATGCTGGGGACTCCGTCAGGACCATGGGGAATAGCGGCTCCGCAGGAGACAGGGCACAAAAAGTAAGCTTTTAGGATCACATGGTGTGTACTGGCTCCTCCCCCTATGACCCTCCTCCAAGCCTCAGTTAGGTACTGTGCCCGGACGAGCGTACACAATAAGGAAGGATCTTGAATCCCGGGTAAGACTCATACCAGCCACACCAATCACACCGTACAACCTGTGATTTGAACCCAGTTAACAGTATGATAACAACGAAGGAGCCTCTGAAAAGATGGCCCACAACAATAACAACCCGATTTTTGTAACAATAATTATGTACAAGTAATGCAGACAATCCGCACTTGGGATGGGCGCCCAGCATCCACTACGGACTACGAGAAATAGATTTATCGGTAAGTAAAATCTTATTTTCTCTAACGTCCTAGTGGATGCTGGGGACTCCGTCAGGACCATGGGGATTATACCAAAGCTCCCAAACGGGCGGGAGAGTGCGGATGACTCTGCAGCACCGAATGAGAGAAACTCCAGGTCCTCCTCAGCCAGGGTATCAAATTTGTAGAATTTTACAAACGTGTTCCCCCCTGACCACGTAGCTGCTCGGCAAAGTTGTAAAGCCGAGACCCCTCGGGCAGCCGCCCAAGATGAGCCCACCTTCCTTGTGGAATGGGCATTTACAGATTTTGGCTGTGGCAGGCCTGCCACAGAATGTGCAAGCTGAATTGTACTACAATTCCAACGAGCAATAGTCTGCTTAGAAGCAGGAGCACCCAGCTTTTTGGGTGCATACAATATAAACAGCAAGTCAGACTTTCTGACTCCAGCCGTCCTGGAATTATATATATATATATATATTTTTTTATTATTTTTTTTTTCAGGGCCCTGACAACGTCTAGCAACTTGGAGTCCTCCAAGTCCCTAGTAGCCGCAGGCACCACAATAGGTTGTTTCAGGTGAAACGCTGACACCACCTTAGGAAGAAACTGGGGACAAGTCCGCAGTTCTGCCCTGTCCGAATGGAAAATCAAATATGGGCTTTTGTAAGACAAAGCCGCCAATTCTGACAATCGCCTGGCCGAGGCCAGGGCCAACAGCATGGTCACTTTCCATGTGAGATATTTCAAATTCACAGATTTGAGCGGTTCAAACCAATATGATTTGAGGAATCCCAACACTACGTTGAGATCCCACGGTGCCACTGGAGGCACAAAAGGGGCTGTATATGCAATACTCCCTTGACAAACGTCTGGACTTCAGGAACCGAAGCCAATTCTTTCTGGAAGAAAATCTACAGGGCCGAAACTTGAACCTTAATGGACCCCAATTTGAGGCTCATAGACACTCCTGTTTGCAGGAAGTGCAGAAATCGACCTAGTTGAAATTTCTTCGTGGGGCCTTCCTGGCCTCACCCACGCAACATATTTTCACCACATGTGGTGATAACGTTGTGCGGTCACCTCCATCCTGGCTTTGACCAGGGTAGGTATGACCTCTTCCGAAATGCCTTTTCCCTTAGGATCCGGCGTTCAACCGCCATGCCGTCAAACGCAGCCGCGGTAAGTCTTGGAACAGACATGGTACTTGCTGAAGCAAGTCCCTTCTTAGCTCCCGAGGCCATTAGTCCTCTGTGAGCATCTCTTGAAGTTCCGGGTACCAAGTCCCTCTTGGCCAATCCGGAGCCACGAGTATAGTTCTTACTCCTCTACGTCTTATAATTCTCAATACCTTGGTTATGAGAAGCAGAGGAGGGAACACATACACCGACTGTTACACCCACGGTGTTACCAGGACGTCCACAGCTATCGCCTGAAGGTCTCGTGACCTGGCGCAATACCTGTCCCGTTTTTTGTTCGGGCGGGACGCCATCATGTCCACCTTTGGTCTTTCCCAACGGTTCACAATCATGCGGAAAACTTCCCGATGAAGTTCCCACTCTCCCGGGTGGAGGTCGTGCCTGCTGAGGAAGTCTGCTTCCCAGTCGTCCACTCCCGGAATGAACACTGCTGACAGTGCTATCACATGATTTTCCGCCTAGCGAAAAATCCTTGCAGTTTTGCCACTGCCCTCCTGCTTCTTGTGCCGCCCTTTCTGTTTACGTGGGCGACTGCCGTGATGTTATCCCACTGGATCAATACCGGCTGACCTTGAAGCAGAGGTCTTGCTAAGCTTAGAGCATTATAAATTTGCTCTTAGCTCCAGTATATTTATGTGGAGAGAATTCTCCAGACTTGATCACACTCCCTGGAAATTTTTTCCCTGTGTGACTGCTCCCCAGCCTCTCAGGCTGGCCTCCGTGGTCACCAGCATCCAATCCTGAATGCCGAATCTGCGGCCCTCTAGAAGATGAGCACTCTGTAATCACCACAGGAGAGACCCCCTTGTCCTTGGATATAGGGTTATCCGCTGATGCATCTGAAGATGCGATCCGGACCATTTGTCCAGCAGATCCCACTGAAGAGTTCTTGCGTGAAATCTGCCGAATGGAATCGCTTCGTAATAAGCCACCATTTTTACCAGGACTCTTGTGCAATGATGCACTGACACTTTTTCTAGTTTTAGGAGGATCCCGATTAGCTCGGATAACTCCCTGGCTTTCTCCTCTGGGAGAAACACCTTTTTCTGGACTGTGTCCAGAATCATCCCTAGGACCAGCAGACGTGTCGTCGGAACAACTGCGGTTTTGGAATATTTAGAATCCACCCGTGCTGTCGTAGAACTACTTGAGATAGTGCTACTCCGACCTCCAACTGTTCTCTGGACCTTGTTCTTATCAGGAGGTCGTCCATTTTCTTTGAAGACGAATCCTCATTTCGGTCATTACCTTGGTAAGGACCCGGGGTGCCTTGGACAATCCAACGGCATCGTCTGAAACTGATAGTGACAGTTCTGTACCACGAACCTGAGGTACCCTTGGTGAGAAAGGCAAATTTTGGGACATGGAGGTAAGTTCCCTGATGTCCCGGGACACCATATAGTCCCCTTCTTCCCGGTTCGCTATCACTGCTCTGAGTGACTGCATCTGGATTTGAACCTTTGTAAGTGTTCAAATATTTCAGATTTAGAATAGGTCTCACCTAGCCTTCTGGCTTCAGTACCACCATATAGTGGAATAATACCCCTTTCCTTGTTGTAGGAGGGGTAATTTTATTATCACCTGCTGGGAATACAGCTTGTGAATTGTTTTCAATACTGCCTCCCTGTCGGAGGGAGACATTGGTACAGCAGACTACAGGAACCTGCGAGGGGGAAACGTCTCGACATTCCAATCTGTACCCCTGGGATACTACTTGTAGGATCCAGGGGTCCTGTACGGTCCCAGCGTCATGCTGAGAACTTGGTAGAAGCGGTGGAGGGCTTCTGTTCCTGGGAATGGGCTGCCTGCTGCAGTCTTCTTCCCTTTCCTCTATCCCTGGGCAGATATGACTCTTATAGGGACGAAAGGACTGAGGCTGAAAAGACGGTGTCTTTTTCTGCAGAGATGTGACTTAGGGTAAAAAACGGTGGATTTTCCAGCAGTTGCCGTGGCCACCAGGTCCCATGGACCGACCCCAAATAATTCCTCCCCTTTATACGGCAATACATCTTTGTGCCGTTTGGAATCTGCATCACCTGACCACTGTCGTGTCCATAAACATCTTCTTGCAGATATGGACATCGCATTTACTCTTGATGCCAGAGTGCAAATATCCCTCTGCGCATCTCGCATATATAGAAATGCATCCTTTAAATGCTCTATAGTCAATAAAATACTGTCCCTGTCAAGGGTATCAATATTTTTAGTCAGGGAATCCGACCAAGCCACCTCAGCTCTGCACATCCAGGCTGAGGCGATCGCTGGTCGCAGTATAACACCAGCATGTGTGTGTATACTTTTTAGGATATTTTCCAGCCTCCTATCAGCTGGCTCCTTAAGTACGGCCCTATCTGTAGATGGTACCGCCACTTGTTCTGATAAGCATGTGAGCGCCTTATCCACCCTAAGGGGTGTTTCCCAACGCGCCCTAACTTCTGGCGGGAAAGGGTATACCGCCAATAATTTTCTATCGGGGGAAACCCACGCATCATCACACACTTCATTTAATTTATCTGATTCAGGAAAAACTACAGGTAGTTTTTTCACATCCCACATAATACCCTTTTTTGTGGTACTTGTAGTATCAGAAATATGTAACACCTCCTTCATTGCCCTTAACGTGTGGCCCTAAAGGAAAATACGTTTGTTTCTTCACCGTCGACACTGAAATCAGTGTCCGTGTCTGGGTCTGTGTCGACCGACTGAGGTAAATGGGCGTTTTACAGCCCCTGACGGTGTTTGAGACGCCTGGACAGGTACTAATTTGTTCGCCGGCCGTCTCATGTCGTCAACCGGCTTGCAGCGTGTTGACATTATCACGTAATTCCATAAATAAGCCATCCATTCCGGTGTCGACTCCCTAGAGAGTGACATCACCATTACAGGCAATTTGCTCCGCCTCCTCACCAACATTTTCCTCATACATGTCGACACACACGTACCGACATACAGCACACACATAGGGAATGCTCTGATAGAGGACAGGACCCACTAGCCCTTTGGGGAGACAGAGGGAGAGTTTGCCAGCACACACCAAAACGCTATAATTATACAGGGACAACCTTTATATAAGTGTTCCTCCCTTATAGCATTTTAATATATATTCATATCGCCAAATCAGTGCCCCCCCTCTCTGTTTTAACCCTGTTTCTGTAGTGCAGTGCAGGGGAGAGCATGGGAGCCTTCCCACCAGCCTTTCTGTGAGGGAAAATGGCGCTGTGTGCTGAGGAGAATAGGCCCCGCCCCCTTTTCGGCGGGCTTCTTCTCCGGAGTCTGTGATATCTGGCAGGGGTTAAATACATCCATATAGCCTCAAGGGCTATATGTGATGTATTTTTCGCCATACAGGTATTATACATTGCTGCCCAGGGCGCCCCCCCCCGCGCCCTGCACCCTCCGTGACCGCTGTGTGAAGTGTGCTGACAACAATGGCGCACAGCTGCAGTGCTGTGCGCTACCTGATGAAGACTGAAAGTCTTCTGCCGCCTGGTTCCGGACCTCTTCAATCTTCAGCATCTGCAAGGGGGGTCGGCGGCGCGGCTCCGGGACGAACCCCAGGGTGAGACCTGTGTTCCGACTCCCTCTGGAGCTAATGGTGTCCAGTAGCCTAAGAAGCCAATCCATCCTGCACGCAGGTGAGTTCACTTCTCTCCCCTAAGTCCCTCGATGCAGTGAGCCTGTTGCCAGCAGGACTCACTGAAAATAAAGAACCTAAAAACTTTTTCTAAGCAACTCTTTAAGAGAGCCACCTAGATTGCACCCTGCTCGGACGGGCACAAAAACCTAACTGAGGCTTGGAGGAGGGTCATAGGGGGAGGAGCCAGTACACACCATGTGATCCTAAAAGCTTACTTTTTGTGCCCTGTCTCCTGCGGAGCCGCTATTCCCCATGGTCCTGACGGAGTCCCCAGCATCCACTAGGACGTTAGAGAAATTAGGGGTAATAAGGGAGCCCCTGAGGTACATAGTGTGAGGGACACAGTACCAGGGAGGTCATATGCTGATGTGGTGCGTTTTGGACGTAATGGCGCTAGGTTCAACTCGTCTGAGGTAGCGTCTATATGCACCTCGGTTATATCAGCACTGGTCCCGGTGCTGACCGCTAATAACACGGAAAGGAATTTTTTGGGAGATCAGAATCCCTCCGGTTTGCAGAGGGATGGCGTTGGTGAATTAGGGGCTGCTGTTTTACAGGCCAGAACGGGTGGAAGTAATAGGGGCACTATGAATATTAATGAGTTTCTGGTAGATGTTTCTCCTTGCATTTCTACAGAGGAGTCCTTTGCAGCCCCTGAAGTGCAGGAGGATTCTGGGGAATCAGCGGCTGTGGTAGAGTCTGCCCTGGATGAGGGATGTCTTTATGGTGAGTCGGATGTGCACCCTGCAGCGCGCCAAAATGATGCAGTGGTTAGGTCAGGTAACAGGGGCGCAGTTACAGAAAAATCATGCAGGAAAAAAGAGTCACAAAAGCGTAAGCATAGGCGCAGAGGTCACAGGGACTCATCTACTTCTTCCTCTGAGTCCTCAGGTTCATGTGATAGCAGGTGCAGTGGTTGCAATGCAAGACATAAAAGAAGGCGCAGACACAGTAGCTCCTGCATGTCCTCGGAGGAGGGTCCTGAGGATTCTTTGCAATGCGCTAATACTGCAGTTTTGAGAGGAATACGGCCCAGAATTAGGGAGCGGATTAGACAGGGAAAATTTGTGAACATGTTTGCTTTAACTAGCAAAGGGAAAAAAGCATTAGAGGCGGCTAGAAAGAAATCGGGTATAGGTGAGGAGGCTTATAAGTCTTACTCTAATTGGCAGAAGGGCATGCTTATCTTTGCAGCTTGTTATTTGGAATACAGGCCTCAGGAGCACATGAATATAATTAAATATATGTATTTGCTACATGAATTGGCCAGATCCGGGCGCGAAACAGCATGGAGGTCCTATGATGAGGAGTTTCGTAGAAAACAGAATGGCAAGGAAATCATAGATTTTGGTAAAAAAGATGTGGAGATTTTTGTAGATGTTACCCAACCTCTTAAGAGTGGTTTAGAGGGTCTGGCTGAGAAGCGAGGTAATTCCAGTAACAGATGGATGGTGGGTAAGAATCGGTCAGGCAAATGTTATGCCTTCAATAATAGTCAATGTACCCTAGGGTTCAGGTGTCGTTTTCGGCATGTTTGTATCCGCTGTGAAGGAACCCACCCCATTAAAAACTGCCAGCAAACGGCTAGTGGGAGAGGCAGTTGGCACAAGCAGCAACAACGAATCCCAGCAACTGCTGGGTCTAAGTAGGGCACCTACTCCAGTTAAATTGGACAAATTATTGCATTGGTTGGATCACTATCCAAATAGAGACGATTCTGAGTATATAAGATTAGGTTTCTCAAAAGGTTTTCCGTTGCCTATTAAAAGCCACGTTAAATGTGGTCAAGTTTGTAATTTACGTTCGGCTCAAGAGTTCCCAGTTATTTTGAAAGAAAAAGTTGATAAGGAGGTTGCTTTGGGTAGGATGGTAGGTCCTTTTAGTTGCCACCCATTGCCTGATTTAATTTTGTCCCCAGTTGGGGTTGTTCCAAAAAAGACTCCGGGTAAATTCAGGCTAATTCAGCATTTATCATTTCCAAGAGGGTCTTCAGTGAATGATGCAATCCCTGAGAGTTTGTCCATGGTGATTTATCAGTCTTTTGAGGATGCTTTAGCCAAGGTGAGATCATTCGGTAGAGGGGCTCTTATGAGTAAAATTGATATAGAGTCGGCCTTTCGGCTGTTGCCCATTGACCCGGAATTTTTTCGTTATCTAGGTTTCCGTCTGAATGACGGTTTTTATGTTGATAGATGTCTCCCAATGGGTTGCTCCATATCTTGTTCACATTTTGAAAAATTCAGCAGTTTTCTGCTTTGGTGCATTTCCAAAAATTCAGGTCAGTTTGGAATTGTTCATTATTTAGATGATTTTTTGTTCATGGGTCCAGCCGGATCTGACATATGTGGTAATATTTTATTAAATGCTTTGTCATTATTGAAGGAATTTGGGGTCCCAGTGGCTGAGGAGAAGACTGTAGGTCCCACATCGGTGTTGACGTTCTTGGGAATAGAAATTGATACCATGGAGGGATGCTGTCGTTTACCCAAGGAAAAAATAGACAAATTAAGGGGAGAGATAATTGTGGCATTGGCAAACGGCAAGCTGACGCTCAAACAGTCTCAATCATTATTGGGGTCTCTCAATTTTGCGTGCCGAGTTATACCCATGGGTAAAATTTTTAGCAGGAAGTTGGAGAGAGCCACAGCGGGTGTTAAAAAACCCAGTCATTTTATAAGATTATCCAAAGAGATCCGTAGGGATCTACACATTTGGGAAGAGTTCCTGGCCACCTTTAATGGTGTTCTTATTTGGCAGTCCATACCCATTTCCAATGTTGAGTTGCAATTATTCACCGATGCAGCAGGTTCTACGGGGTTTGGAGCATTTTTGGAGGGTAGGTGGTGAGCTTCCCCATGGCCAAAAACTTGGGTTGAAGAGGGACTCACTAGCAACCTATTACTATTAGAATTATTCCCTATCATGGTGGCTCTAGAGTTATGGCATGAGGTTTTGGCTAACTTGTCAGTAGTTTTTTGGTGTGATAACTTGGGGGTGGTTCACGTGGTTAACAGTCAGAGAGCTTCCGGCCTTCCGGTACTGCGATTGTTGGGGCAGATAGTGTTGCGCTGCCTTCAAT
Source organism: Pseudophryne corroboree (assembly GCF_028390025.1). NCBI lineage: Eukaryota > Metazoa > Chordata > Amphibia > Anura > Myobatrachidae > Pseudophryne > Pseudophryne corroboree. Next base: position 684,499,188 of record NC_086448.1, read on the forward strand.
CAAATATAAGTTTTTGCGCTAAGCATGTTCCAGGCATTGAAAACGGTGTGGCAGATGCGCTATCGCGTTTCGAGTGGCGCAGGTTTAGGGTGCTAGATCCGGATGCGAATGTATCTGGTGACCCTTGCCCGTCTTATGCCTGGCAGGTGATACGCCCAGATTGGAGGGCTTAGCTCTGCGATCCTTGGCTCCTTCCACCCTTCGAGGTTACAGAAATGCTATGAGAGAGTGGGAAAGATATGTTCATTTGCATCAGGAGCAAGGTAAGACCAATTATGCAATGTTATTGGATTACGTTTGGGAATGTTTTAGAGCAGGCAGGTCAAGAGGGTTTGTAACACGTTTACTGTCTGCTCTTTCTTATTTCTTGAGACTTGATGGCCGGCATGATTTTACTAAGTCTTTCTTTCTAGCAAAGATTCTTAAAGGTTGGGCTCGAGTTATGCCCCCTGTACAAGATGCACGTAGACCAATAACCATTTCAATATTGCGGCGCATGGCGGTCGTGTTGCATGAGGTCTGTGCATCTGATTACGAAGCACTTTTATTTACATTGTGTTTCGTCATGGCCTTTTTTGGGGCCTTCAGAGTCAGTGAACTGGTGTCAGCTTCAAAAACTGCGATGTCACCTATGCTTCGTGAACATGTGTCATTGGAAGATGGAGGCTTATGGTGCAAAGTACAAAGTTGCAAAACGGACCAATTGGGCAAAGGTTGTTGGGTCGTTTTGAGATGTGTGGACGACGAAGAGATTTGTCCTGTGTCCTTGTCGAGGGTTTATGTGAAAACAAGGACTGATATGCCAGGTCCATGGTTGCAGCATTTGGATGGTATGCCGGTGACGCAATTTCAATTTAGATGGGTGTTGGAACGTTGTATTTGCACGATGGGTTTGCCGGTATCGAGATATGGTACCCATTCGTTTCGGATAGGTGCGGCGACAGCAGCAGCCACTGAAGGCTGTTCGAGCGGGCAAATTAGAGCTCTGGGGAGATGGAAGTCTGATGTATTTCGGAAATATATCAGGTTTTGACCTGTTTTAAAAAAAAAATCAGACTTGAGGTTTCAGCCACTCGCCATATTTGGGGGTCTTGAGGAATTTTTTATCCTGTCAAGTGCCTTAAGCCTTGGGGGTTCATACCCGCTTGGCAGGTGTGTTTTTCGCCTCTCGTCAAGTCTGATCCCCCTTACCCAACCCCCCTTTTCACGAAGTCATCCCCGCTTCAAAAATTCTCACCTTAGAGGCCAAATTAAACTATTTAATAAATAAATAAATAGAACCATTTTAGTGAGTTTATAATGGGATGTTTTTGGGTAACGTTGTTGCAAGATTGTTTGTGTTAGGGGTTTTTTGTTCAATAAGTTTCTGTGAATGCTTTTGTATTTTCAGATTTGCGCTTGGATGAGCGTCCAATTTGGATTATGGGGCACTCATACGTGTACTATGGTGAAAGATCTGGTGTGGAGTGCCTTCAGTCCCCTGAAGCTAATCTGGTCAGATGGATCGGAGTGAGGGTACTTCGCTGGGAGCAAGTCATCCCCCTTTTTTGGCAACAGTTGGAGAGGTCGGGATACCCGCTGAGGGTGGTGTTCCATGTTGCCGGAAACGATTTGACCAGAAGGTCTGGTTTAGATCTTCGTAAAACTATAGTTAGGGACTTAGTTAGTTTGCAGAATAGGTTGTGCTTTCTGAGTGTGGGATGGTCGGACATTATCCCTCGTTTGGTGTGGAGAGGTGCGGACAGACCTGCTGCCATAGAGTTGATCAGGCGCAAGATCAATTCTGTGGTGGGCAGAGCTGTTAGCAAAAATTGGGGGTTTGTGGTCCCACATCCCTCAATTTCAGTTTCTGCCCCTCATCTTTATATGGCCGATGGTGTCCATCTGAATTTGAGGGGTATGGAAATTTTTATGGAGGATTTGTTGTTAGCGGTTTTTACTCAGGAATTTTATTGATAGGTTGGAGGATTTTTAGGAGTAGTAAGGATAGTTTTAAGGTAGAGGTATGGTGGCGGGGGTTTCGTTGAAACTGTGGCGGGTTGGGACGGCCTGAAATTGTGGCTGTAATTTAAAGAGTTTTATAGGTGCTCAGGAGATGTGAATGTGGTGGAGTTTGATACATTACGGGGCCGGAGTTCCATCGGACCAGGTGGGCTTCGGTCTCCGGTGGAGTTGGTACACACCTGAGCACCTTTGGGTGGGAGTTGGGGAATACCTTGAGTGGAGAGTTGGCCACGGTATTCCCGATAAAGAGCAAGTAACACAAGGGGTGGCAAATGGCCCATGATGGCCCCTTGTGATGAGTGGGGGGCTGGGCTGAAATTGGGCCCCTTAAAAGCCTCCCCTTGTGATGTGATGGGGGCTGGGCTGAAATTGGGCCCTTTAAAACCCCCCCTTGTTATGCGATGGAGGCCGGGCTGAAGTTGGGCCCTTGCCTCCTCTTGTGTTGTGGTCAGCCACAGTTAAAAGGAAAGGTTAGAATAAATAGGGACGTTTAAATAGGCCGTCCCTCCTTGCCACCATACCATTTGTTTTAATAAAAGCTGACAATTCTATTGGCAAACATTATTCTGGTGTCAGTGTCAGTTATTTCTTTATGGATGTTGGTGTATGCGCATGAATGAAGAACAGTCTATGATACACATTTTAAGAGAACGGAGGACATTTTATATGGCTGTAGTGACATAAAATTCTGAATAGCAGGCTGAATGAAGCAGCTGGAGAAGTGGAGGTATCCATGGTAACAGTGGGCCTATGAGTTGACTGAGGAATCTGGTGATGGGAGGGGCTTAGCCCTTATAAGGAGAGGACTGAATAGGTTCTCCCCCTTTTCCTCAGTGAAATTTGACCCACCCACCCACCCTGGAGGAGTTTATTATTGGTGTCGGCTTGGCGGGTTGGGACGGCCTGAAATTGTGGCTGTAATTTAAAGAGTTTTATAGGTGCTCAGGAGATGTGAAGGTGGTGGAGTTTGATACATTACGGGGCCGGAGTTCCATCGGACCAGGTGGGCTTCGGTCTCCGGTGGAGTTGGTACACACCTGAGCACCTTTGGGTGGGAGTTGGGGAATACCTTGAGTGGAGAGTTGGCCACGGTATTCCCGATAAAGAGCAAGTAACACAAGGGGTGGCAAATGGCCCATGATGGCCCCTTGTGATGAGTGGGGGGCTGGGCTGAAATTGGGCCCCTTAAAAGCCTCCCCTTGTGATGTGATGGGGGCTGGGCTGAAATTGGGCCCTTTAAAACCCCCCCTTGTTATGCGATGGAGGCCGGGCTGAAGTTGGGCCCTTGCCTCCTCTTGTGTTGTGGTCAGCCACAGTTAAAAGGAAAGGTTAGAATAAATAGGGACGTTTAAATAGGCCGTCCCTCCTTGCCACCATACCATTTGTTTTAATAAAAGCTGACAATTCTATTGGCAAACATTATTCTGGTGTCGGTGTCAGTTATTTCTTTATGGATGTTGGCGTATGCGCATGAATGAAGAACAGTCTATGATAGACATTTTAATCCTCTCCCAGACAAGGGGGAGATTAATCACAGCTTGGAGAGAGATCGCTTATCAACCAATCAGCTTCTAACTGTCATTTTCCAGGGTGTGTTTGAAAAATGAAAGGAGCTGATTGATTGGTACTTTAACTCGCTCCACTTTATATCTCTCCAAGCTTTGATATATCTCCTCCATAATCTAACATGAATAAGAATATAAGCATTATTACAAAGGGTATAGTCATAAATACCTAGAAAAAATGGTAGGTTTGAAAGGAAGTGTTCCTGTTTAACAGTGAACATCACCCGTGTGACCAGTATGCAGTTCTCATGTGGCCTGTAGTAGCTTTTGACTAGCAGCACCCAGTAGTCTTTAACCTGCAAATAGTACCCAGTGACCCATGTATTCCGCTCCCCTATATCCCGGCTTTCTCACTACAAGGTCACTTTTGACACTCAAATATTTCACTTACAGTATTAAACCACATTAGCAGATAATTCTAGAAACAGAATTATTTTATAACTGTATTACCTTAGTAATGACCTAACAGAGAGATTGTAGGTGATTTAGGAGCCTGCCTGAGCAAACTTTAGGTTGCTGTTAGGGAGGCCAATCCCGGCCATTTTTTTGAATCCGGGTATCGGAATTGAAAAATGGTCAATTCCAAGATTCCCGGGATACCCGGGATTGGCTTTTCCCTATATGGCCGCCCCCTTCGCCCCGCACATATAACTCACCATAAATCGGGGGCGGGCGGGTGGAAAACATTCTCTTTTCTCTCACGGCGGCTCACGGCCGCAGTCAGCAGCGGGTGATGGCGCAGCGTGACCTGTGACGGCACGTCACGCTGCTCGGGGGAGCTGGGCAACGTCTGAGCATCCTAAGGACGCTCAACTCTGCCCCAACTTTAAAAAAAAATGAAGGGCCGCCTGATCCCTCAATCCCTGGGATTGTAGCTTCCAATCCCGGGATTGAATCCCGGCCGTTTTTGGGCCTAAATCCCGGAATCCCGCCGATCCCAGGATTGGCCTCCCTAGTCGCTGTGTTCTTTTTCCATGTTCTATAGGTTTATTTTGCAATCTTACACAAGGTGCTAGATAAATGAGAAGTATAATCTGATTGGTTGCTATGGGCAACATCCATCTTAAATAGAACTCCCATTGTAAATGTACCCCTCCATATTAAGTTAATGCTGGTTGTCTTCTGGTGATGCCAACATTCATAGTGATCAGAGCGTTCCTGATTAACAGCGGTTTGTCAGTTCACTCTCCAGGTTTTACTGTGGTTGCAGGAAAATCTCCCCAAAAAATGCAAAGATGCAAACTGAGCAAATGACACTATTTAAAAACATTCATAAATATAGCAATGGTGATTTACATGGTGCAAGACTCACACATATCATTTAGGCGCACTAGTGCTCCTACTGGCCTGCCAAGAGCATTTTGAGGTGCCCAGAAATTCCCAGACGTTGGAACTGTCACCATAGCAGTCACTGACGGGTAGAGTTATACACTTGAGAGCATATATGCTGAAAGGAGGGCAACGTCTGAGCTTTCCATCTCTCTCCTAATACACTCTTCAAATGAGCTTCATTTATGTTGCGCATAAATCATGAGAGTGAGGGGACATAGAACTGTCTTTATTAAACTTTAACCAGTTTGAATGTTTTATTACATTCAGTGAAAACTGCTAAAAATAAATATACTTTCCCACAGCAGTTCTGATGAAGTATGCAAAATGCAGTCCACTAAAAGTATAAGATGTGAGGCAATCACTGACACCTCCACCGCGGTCAGGTTATGGAGAGAAAGGGGGTTATTCAGAGATGAATGCAGATGGCTGCATACGCACCCAGATCTGCGTTCATCTCTGCACATGCTGGGGGCCTCAAAGAACAGGGCGAGGCCGCCCAGCATGTGTTAGGCCGCCTCCCGCTGCGTCCGCAGTCTTATTGGAGATGCATCGGAACTAAGGTTGACCCCTGGCAGCGCAGTCTGGCTGCGCTGTCAGGTGGTCAGCAGGCATTTTATCGGAGTGGCTGCGTGTGACGTCATGCGGTCCCGGCCTGTCCCCTGTTCGCCCCATCCTCCCCAATGCCATGTCTCCACCCCGCAAACACCCGCCACTGTCAATCACATTGCGGACGCATCCGTCAGAGATGCGACCGCAATATGTGTGTCCGTGCAGCCGCTGTGCAGCCACTGCGCATGTTTGAACAAACTGTGCTGCAGGCTGCATCAGTGGCCGGGTCTGAACGACCCTCAAAGTCTGCACAAGGCTACAACATCCCTGTGAATGCTATCTTTAGTTAACCTAGGTTTTTGTCTGTATGTTCTTTGCATGTTCACATTGGGGTTTCCTCTGGGTATTCTGGTTTCCTCCCACAATCAAAGAAAATATACTGGTAGGCAGCTCCTGTTACATTTCATACACAGCCTGTAATATGGCAGTTAGGAATTGATTGATTGATTGATTGATTGATTGATAGTTTGTCTCTCTCAACTTTATCACTCTTCAAGCCTTAATAGACCTGCCCCATAGATGTTAAACTCCACTCAGGCAGGGACTGATGTGAATGACTACATGCAGTAATCTCTGTAAAGCGCTGCAGAATATGTGTGTTCTATATAAATAACTGTTGACAAATAACTAAAAATAATATTCAGAAGAGGACACCCCTGTTTCACCCAACCCCTTCCATTGGACTGCGCACATTTTTGCTGACCTACCATATTGGTGTGCAAATCCATGTACTTCCACACAAATCTGCTGCTGCACAAAAGTGCATTTCTGCTTCATTCATAGGGGCCAGATTCAGACCTGATTGCTAGGGTGCATTTTTTGCATCACTGCGATCAGGTAGTTGCCGCCTACAGGGGGAGGGGGAAAACGCTGTGCAGGGGTGTGATTGCATGTGCAGGAGAGCTGCACAAACTTCTGTTTGTGCATTCTCTGTACAGCCTAGGACTTACTCTTCCAGTGAATAATCGGGGCCGGAGCTGACGTCAGAAACCCTCCCTTCAAATGCCTGGTCCCTCCTGCGTTTCTCCGGACAACCCTTAAAAACGGTCATTTGCCATCCACAAATGGCCTCTTCCTGTCAGTCACCTTGCGATCGCCCGTTACACAGGGCCGGATCTGGGGGGGGGGGGGGGGGGTGTCATAGCCACGCCCACTTTTGAGCAGAAGAGAGCTCTCCGGGGAGAGCCTGAGGCAGAACGATGTGCTGCAGCTTATACCACAGTAGCACAGAGTAGCCAGGAGAGCAAGGGTTAGAGAGCATTTGACCCTCACTTGCTGGTGTGTGGGTACTAGGGCTAATAAATACAATTACCTCATACCACAGTCACATATACATAGAACAATCACAAAGCTCTATCTCAGTCTCACTTAAAAAGTTCAGTCAGAAATGAGAGAGGAGGAGTTAGGATTGCAGATGGGAGGAGTTGGGACTGTAGAGGCAGGAGTCGAGTTTAAACAGTAAACCGCCCCCCCTAAAGAAAAGTCTAGATCCGTCCCTGCCGTAACATAGTAACATAGTAGTTGAAGTTGAATAGAGGCAAAATGCCCATCGTGTTCAACCTGTATTCTGTATTAAGTTGAGCTGATTATAATGTACCTGCTGAAGTAATGTTTTATGACTAGTTAACTATAAATCATGTTCTACCCGGATTATCAACGTCAATATTTTAAATGTTGTAACCTTGGATATAATTTTCAATCAGAAATTCATCCAATCCCCTTTGAAATGCATTTACAGAGTCCACCATTACCACCTTCCCTGGCAAGGAATTCCAAATCCTTATTGCCCTAACAGTGAAGAACCCTTTCCTCCGTTGCTTACAGAATTTTCTCTCCTCCAGCCTCAGCGAGTGCCCGCTAGCGTCCTAAACAGAGTTCTTTTAATAAATAATTCCGCCGATAACTCTTTGTAATGTCCCTTTACATATTTGAAGATATTAATAATGTCTCCTCTTAGACGCCTCTTTTCCAATGTATACATGTTCAACCTTGTAAGCCTTTCCTCGTAATCCAGTCCCTCTAGCCCTTTAATCAGTTTAGTAGTTCGCCTTTGAACCCTTTCGAGGTCATCGATATCTTTTTTGTAATGTGGTGCCCAAAATTGAACACAATATTCCAGGTTCGGATGTACCAATGATTTGTACAGTGGAGGGATTACACTCTCGTCCCTTGTCTCAATTCCCCGTTTTATGCACGCTAGCACCTTATTTGCCTTCTTTGCTGCACTTTGACTTTGTATACGGTTATTAAGCCTATTATCAATGAGTACCCCCAAATCTTTTTCCAATACTGTTACCCCTAGATTTTCCCCATTTAATATGTAGGATGCAAGTTTGTTTTTAGTCCCAAAGTGCATAATTTTGCATTTTTCTATATTGAACCTCATTCTCCATTTAGACGCCTAGATTTAATGTTTAGATAAATCATTCTGTAGAGACTCCACTTCTATTTCGGAATTAATTACCCTACACAGTTTAGTATCATCTGCAAGGATTGACACTGTGCTTTCCAGGACTATTTCTATGTTCTTGATAAATATGTTGAACAGTAGTGGCGATCGCTCTTCTCGCACATCCCGTCGCTGCACGCCTATCCCCGTCACTGCAGACCGACGTGCCTGCGCATTGCGGTGCATACGCATGCGCAGTTCAGACCTGATCGCAGGCTGTACGAAAACGCAGCCTAGCGGTCAGATCTGAATTAGGCCCATAATGTTCAATGTTTAGCAGGTTACCCACAGGCAGTAAGAGAACACCAGTCAGAGCACAAATGAAATGTGATGTTACATACAATATTTTACTACCCCTTACACCTGAAATGTATTTAAGTGAATAGAGCAGGCAGCATCCAAAGGTCACATGCAGAAATGGGTATCGGTCTTCATTGGAACTAGTTCTATCCCCGTACCCTGTGTACTCCTTTGCTGTATTAAACAGAGTGAATAAAAGTAGCATCTTTAACACACACTGTATTGGATAACTGACCTACAGTAAATGTGATCAAATCAAAGAGTAGGAAGTTTGCTGGAACAAAGAAGCATTAGTTGATACATAAATACAAACAGTACTATGGCCCTCATTCCGAGTTGATCGCTCGCTAGCTGCTTTTAGCAGCATTGCACACGCTAAGCCGCAGCCCTCTGGGAGTGTATCTTAGCTTAGCAGAAGTGCGAACGAAAGATTAGCAGAATTGCTACTAAAAAATTTCATGCCGTTTCTGAGTAGCTCCAGACCTACTCCTATCTTGCGATGACTGCAGTCAGTTTAGTTCCTGGTTTGATGTCACAAACACGCCCTACGTTCGGCCAGCCACTCCCCCATTTCTCCAGACACTCCTGCATTTTTGCCTGGCACGCCTGCGTTTTTTAGCACACTCCCTGAAAACGCAGAGTTGCCGCCCAGAAACACCCACTTCCTGTCAATCATACTACGATCACTTGAGCGACTGAAAAACGACGCTCGAGCTTGGGTAAAAGTACAAAGTTTTTTGTGAAAGTACTTAGCGCATGCGCGGTTCATACCATGCGCAAGCGCATAATTGCCGTTTTTTCACTTGATCGCTGCGCTGCGAAAAATAGCAGCAAGCGAACAACTCGGAATGACCACCTATATACAGTAGTAAGCACATTTTGGGGATCGGTATGGGATCCCAGTGGTCAGGAGAGCAGTGCCGGGATCCCAACATTCGGAATCCCGGCAGCGAACGCAGCGTGTCACCTCATGGGCGAATGGGTGAATATAGTCCTTGTGTTGGTATTCCAACTGCCGGCATTTCTCCCGGTGTTGGGATTCCGGCGTTGGTATCCGCTGGGATGTTAACTGCATCCCCTTTCACATTTGTGGCAGGCGAAGGGTATAGGAATATTCCCATGTCTACCCAATTTTCTCATATACACAACCAGGGATGTAACTTGGGGTATGTAAGCAATGCTGCTGCCCAGAGGACAGGACTTATGGGGGCAATACTGTCACTGCCTGGTGCAAAAACAGCACCCCGCAGCTTAGAGACCTGCCATCTGTGGACATCCTTGGGACTCTAATAGGCCCTACACACTGGGCGATAATACTGAAAGATATGAACGATCTCGTTCATTAATGAACGAGATACCGTTTATATCTCTCAGTGTGGAGGCACTAGCGATGAACGATGCGCGGCCCCGCGCTCGTTCATCGCAGGTGCCCCGTCGCTTGTGCATGCAGGCCAATATGGACAAGATCGTCCATATTTGCCTGCACTGCTATGGAGTCGGGTGACGGGAGGAGTGAAGAAACTTCACTCCACCCGTCACTGACCCCCCCACCCCCACCCCCCACCACCGCCGCCGGGACGCCCGTCGGCCGCATCCGCCATTGGGCACCACGGCGGCGGATCGCAAAGTGTGTAGGGCCCATAACTTTCTCCCTGGACTCGGCGGCAAGTTCCTGCAGGGCCGCCCAGGGCCAATGGAAAGAGACTCATTCTCCTGTAACAGATTAAGCACAATTAAAATACAAAAATTAATCAACAAGACTATAAATACCTGGATACTTTCTCTTATGCATCCTAACACATGGTTATGCTATTCTACACAAGATACCCTGCTGAGGGACACTATGGTGGTCATTCTGAGTTGTTCGCTCGGTAAATTTTTTCGCATCGCATCGAATTTCCGCTTAGTGCGCATGCGCAATGTCCGCAGTGCGACTGCGCCAAGTAAATTTGCTATGCAGTTAGGTATTTTACTCACGGTTTTTTTTTCGGTCTGGTGATCGTAATGTGATTGACAGGAAGTGGGTGTTTCTGGGCGGAAACTCGCCGTTTTATGGGTGTGTGCGAAAAAACGCTACCGTTTCTGGGAAAAATGCGGGAGTGGCTGGAGAAACGGAGGAGTGTCTGGGCGAACGCTGGGTGTGTTTGTGACGTCAAACCAGGAACGACAAGCACTGAACTGATCGCAGATGCCGAGTAAGTCTGGAGCTACTCAGAAACTGCTAAGAGGTGTGTGGTCGCAATTTTGAGAATCTTTCGTTCGCAATTTTAAGAAGCTAAGATTCACTCCCAGTAGGCGGCGGCTTAGCGTGTGTAAAGCTGCTAAAAGCAGCTTGCGAGCGAACAACTCGGAATGACCCCCTATATCAGGGAAAGAAAACATATTGCACACAAGAAATACAGTAAAATAGAAGACACGTGTTGGCTGGTGAGAAACACTCTGTCAACCACATTATTGAGAATATCACTGTTGAAACTCAGAGATAACTGTATTAAAACACTGAGCGTGGGATATCAAATTACTACACTAAAAGAAGGATAAAGGGGGATATTTGTCAAAGCTGAGAGAGAGATAAAGTGGAGAGAGATAAAGTACCAACCAATCAGCTCCTAACTGACATTTTTCAAACACAGCCTGTAACATGACAGAAGCTGAATGGTTAGCACTTTGGGGTAGATGCAGGGCCGGTTCCGGGGCTTCTGGCGCCCCGGGCGACATTAGAGGGCGTGGCTTCATACAGGGGGCGTGGTCAGTTACGCCCCCTGTACTGTTGTGGGATGTGCGGTGCGCGATGACGTCATCGCGCACCGCACAGCAAAGGTCCTCTCCACGACGGTAAACTAGACGCTAAACGTCTAGTTCCCTTCGTGGAGAGGACCTTTGCTGTGCGGTGCGCGATGACGTCGACGCGCACCGCACATCAATACAGTGAAGGTCCTCTCCAGGAAGGGAAACTAGACGCGTAGCGGACAGCGGGACAGCGGAACGCGGCAGCGGGGGGCACCACAGCAGCAGCGGATCTTGCCATGGTGTGGCGCCCTCCGGATGGCGCCGGCGCCCCGGGCAAAAGTCCTGCTTGCCCGTGGCAAGATCCGCTACTGGGTAGACGTGTGAAACCTTGGAGAGAGATAAAGTGGAGTGAGATAAAGTACCAACCAATCAGCATCTGTCATTTTAAAGGCTGTGTTTGAAAAATGACAGGAGCTGATTGATTGATTGATTGATTGATTGATTGATTGATTGGTTAATTTATTTCTCTCTGAACTTTGCTAAATATCCCCCCAAAGGACAAATTTATCAAAGAATAAAACCCTGTTGCTGGAGAAAACTGGTGTTTTTTATGGTAACTGGCCTTGTTCTGCTTTGTCCTAAATGTGATGGGTTACATTACCATGCATAGGGGAAGTCTGTCCATTAACTACAGTATCTCAGGATGATGTTAATAGATGAGACTAAAAACCGCCATTCTGAACGTCATGAGGCGTGCAGGCCCCAGAATCAGTGGCTTCAGCGAGGATTGTTTATATGGTATACTGTGCGCCAGGATCCCAACAGCCGGCAAACTGCAGACCACCCGTTTATATGGCATGGGATGCTACGTGAGAACATTCTCTGATTACACTGGCCTCTAGAAACACTTGATATAATAAAACATTTATGTCTCTTGGCTCAGATACTAGGTCAGCCTACATGATAGCCCCTGTTGCAAGCCTGCAGACCAATAGCCAAGTAGAGAAATCTGAGCAACAAAACAATATAGAGGCTTCATATAAGGTACATAATATTTATGTGCATAATGTATAACGTAATAACATGTCAGAAAATAAAAGTAGCATCTATACTAAAAGGGAAACAAGCTGCCTCATATTTCTCAGCTCTGTTCCAGCCTGTAGCACAAGAAACAAGCGTGAACTGACAGCAGCAGCTGTGAATTGCAATCAGATTAATGATGTGACCTCGACCAAGGACATACTTGCAATTAAAATAGCAATTGCAGTTATTATTCCTCCACACACTGTTCCCAGTAATCTGTATTCTATGCAGTACTTCAGAGGTTTTCTACAGTAGAATATTTATGCATATTATGTAACAGTGGCAGATATAAGGGGCATTTATTAAAGCTGGAGCAGATATGAAGGGTGGTAAAGATGCTTGCTTTAACTTTGTAAACTGCACTGAAAAAGTCATAGAATAAAATTACATTTCTACCAAGGGTTGCCTGCGGCTGCTCTGTCTCTCTCCATCCTCACTGATGCATAGCCACTCCACCTCTCAGATAGAGCCGACCAGGACACGAAAAGATCCAAGGGGGTGTGTTACCTACTGGGGATGTGGTTAAGATACCAGCTGCCAGGATCCAAGCAGTTGGAAGACCGATGCCCAACACAAGTTCAGGAGACCAACGACGGAATCCCGACAGCTGGCCTCCCAACAGTCGGCATCCCGATCGTAGGCAAGGGCATAGCTACCATAGGTGCAGGCAATGCAGCTGCTATGGGGCCCAGAGCTGAGAGGGGCCCACATTCCCTGTCAAAGTTACATGTGTTATATACATTTATCGCCATTCAGTGGTACGTAGGGGTCCTTACAAACTTTTTCCTTGGGGCCTGCATTATATGTAGGTATGCCCCTAGACCTGCTCATAGTAGTGTGGTATAAAATGAACTGGAGGGCATTTTAATGTTATATAATATGAACCAGGGCACTGTAATGAGGCACAATATGAACGGGGAGCACTATATATCATAATGTGAATTGGGGGTACTGTGCGGCATAATGTGTACTGGCAGCTCTGAAATGTGACATAGGGTGAACTTAAGCACTACTGCAATTCATAAAAGGAACTAGGGCACTATTATGGGGCGGGTGTACTACAGTATACTGGCGCTCGGGATTGTGGCACCCACCATAACGGTGCCGGGATCCCGACCACCAGAATGCTGGCAGCAGGGCAAGCGCAAAAGAGCTCCTTGCGGGCACGGTGGCACGCTACACTCGCCACGTTATTTATTCTCCCTCCAGAGGTGTCGTGGACATCGGGAGACTAGTTGTCGGTATCCTGGCGTTCAGGATCCCAGTGCCGGTATGCAGAGCGCCGGGATATCAAGTGCCTCCCCTATAGGGCATAACATTAAATAAGGCTCTACTATGGTTCAGAAGATGAACTAGGGCACTATTGTAGGGCATAAAATTAACAACAGCTGCAGAGAAGTGTCTCTCTAGAAGCATTGGGACGGGGGCTCCTTCAAAATGTTGCTATGGGGCCCACAAAGTTCTGGCTACGCCCCTGATCGTAGGTATAGCTGGAGGATTAGGGTTAGGGCTGTGAGGGGGAGAGGTTGTGATTTACTATACAATAAGCAAGAATCTCATTGCAGTCTTCTGAAGTCTAGTTTGTTGCGCATATTTATCTCCTTCCGTTGTTAGATCAATTTCTTGCTCAATATGCCTAACACGTAGTGCTCTCAGCTTAGTTTTAATTAACTGCATATGAAAATGAGCAACTAAATCTGACTGCAGAGATATACTTATTTTACAGTGAGGTTACCTTACATCATTGGTTCAGACAGTGATGTCTCAGTAATGTAGCAGGCTAGGTCAGACTGGCCCCCAGGGATAACGGGGAAACCCCCAGTGGGTCCACCCCCTCCTCTAGGAATCAGGTTCCAAAAATGAGGTTCTTTGCCCAATTTTGATCAAAAAATATTAGGGACCCCACCTCATCAGGTGGAACGTCCATAATATTGACATATTATATAAATTTATCAAGACCTACCTATTGTAGTGCCCTTTCTAATATGTAGACAGCAAACGCAAGGACCGATACTAATTAAAAACACCTAAGGGCATCTGGTTGGGGTGCTAGCCGAGGTATAAGGTGTTTCCACCTTCAAGTGTACATACAGTAAGGGGGGGTGGACTGTATACCCTAATTTTAGACATAAGAGGTCCTACCTTGCTGAAACATTTAGTGCCACACAGGAAAAAAAGAAAAATGCAGGTGCATACTCTAAGCAATAAATTGTGCAATCAAGGTGGAATAACCTTTACCACCTGATCACATTTCTCTGTTAGGGGGAGATTTATCAAAGCTTGGTGAGAGATAAAGTACCAACCAGTCAGTACTTGTCATTTTTCAAACACAGCTTGTACAGTAACAGAAGCTGAGAGATTAGTACTTTATTGCTCACCAAGCTTTAATAAATCTCCCCCTAAGTTTAAAAGCTAAAGGTACAGTATCTGATTGGTTGCTGTGGGTTATAGAACTTTTTTTTTTAAGCCGAGGCTATGCAAGGGTTCTCCTTGCGTTATACTCATGATTTTATTCTTCCATTATGCAAATACAGACACAAAGAATAAATAATATTGTATTGTTAAGAACACATGGAAAATTAGCAGCAGTTTTCTAGAAATTATTATGTATTTTCCTAATGAACTAGCCCATAACACTCACTGTCTTGGCAACAATTAAATGTCATGGTTGTATATTTCATGGTCACTGCCGAGTCACTTGCAATATCTGTCAAAGAGCACAATATGTTACCAGTATAAACCTCTCTCTGTCAGTTGTAGCCATTGTATTTCATTAAAGCTTTATTAGACTAATTATGCAATCAAAAGAGTTCATACTTAAGGGCCCTACAGACTGGGCGACCCGCCGCCGAGCTGCCCGACCGCTGATACGGCAGACGGGCGACCCGGCGGCGGGGGGGGAGGTGACGGGGGGAGTGGAGTTTCTTCACCCCCCTGTCACCCGGCACCATAGCAATGCATGCTAATATGGACAATCTCATCCACATAATGGCCTGCATGCATAAGCGACAGGGCACCAACGATGAACGAGCGTGGGGCCGCGCATCGTTCATCTTTGGTGCCTACACACTGCGCGATATGAACGAGTTCTCGTTCATTAATGAACGAGAATGTTCATATCGTGCAGTGTTATCTGCCAGTGTGTAGGGCCCTTTACAATTGAGAGTCTGAGACCTAAATTACAGAACAACACCATGCTTCCCCCAGTAAATAAAACATAATAAAAATAATGTCAAGAATAATAATAACAGGATATGATCTAGGCTGCTGTTCTAAAGCTGGAAACAAATGATTCTGAAGCTCTGTGTCATGGGCACAACCAGGAGCAGAGGAACAGAAATTTACATGAGGGGCAAATGGCCAAGGACTACTATAGGGCTGGAGACCCTATTTCTCATGTATCTCTTTTATGACAGTCGTATACTCCCAATCATATGTTCATATTTGTCAGTGTTTCTGGGATTGGCCAACCTCAGTTTCATTGTTTATATGACTATAAAAATGTATTTATACATTATGAAATAAATATTATTATTAATATTAGCTACCAATTAGGACAACAGCTGTTAAAAAGATAGATACATTCCATTGATCACCTTAATAATGTACATTTTTCATAGTCATCATTAACCTAGTTTTTATTCAGATTCTGATGACAGCCTAATCTAATAATGGTCATACGGGTGGTGTAGTGGTTAGCACTACTACCTCACAGCACTGAGGTCATGGGTTTCATTCCCACCATGGCCCTAACTGTGCGGAGTTTGTATATTCTCCCCGTACTTGCGTGGGTTTCCTCCCACAATCCAAAAATATACTGTTAGGTTAATCGGCTCCCAACAAAAATTAACCCTAGTGTGAATGTGTCTGTGTATACATGTGGTAGGGAATATAGATTGTAAGCTCCACTGGGGCAGGGACTGATGTGAATTGGCAAACATTCTCTGTAAAGTGCTGCGGAATGTGTGTGCGCTATATAAATAACTGGTAATAAATAAATAAAATCTCATTTGATTGGGAGGATTTTTTATTTCTATAGTCACTGCCTCACTAGTTATGGTATGTGCTATAAATGAAAATTGGTACTGTACTGATGTGTCCTTTTACATCTTGCCCACGATGTGTTCATATTGTGGCTATAACGTATTGTAGCAGGTGGGCTACAATACGTAAAATAGATTCTGTGGTGAGCGCAGCGTGGTGAGCACTTTCTGCGCTCCCCACGCTTCCAGTATTCTGGAGGACAAGATGCCGTTGGCGGGATACTGACAGCCAGAATACCGTCCACCGGTAAATCATTCTGATTCCCCTACTCCTGCACTTTGCCAAAAATACGTTTCCTCTGTTATTTCTGGTTACAAACTCTCTCAACAAGTCCTAGAAGTTCAGCACAGCTGTGTGTTCTTGATGAACATGAAGTATCAGTATCTGCGTCAGGCGTTCTGTGTCATGGTAGACCTCAGATACGTTTTCAGGCAGCGAAGTGTGCTAAAGATGTGCTGCAATACACATACAGTAGGTCTGTGAACTTATCACGGATTCCATGTGCTTTTGCTCAAAAACAGATAATTTCTCTGACGTCCTAGTGGATGCTGGGAACTCCGTAAGGACCATGGGGAACAGCGGCTCCGCAGGAGACCGGGCACAAAAGAAAAGCTTTAGGACTACCTGGTGTGCACTGGCTCCTCCCACTATGACCCTCCTCCAAGCCCCAGTTAGATTTTTGTGCCCGACCGAGCAGGGTGCAATCTAGGAGGCTCTCCTGAGCTTCTTAGAAAAAGTTAGTTTTAGGTTTTTTATTTTCAGTGAGACCTGCTGGCAACAGGCTCACTGCATCGAGGGACTAAGGGGAGAAGAAGCGAACCTGCCTGCTTGCAGCCAGCTTGGGCTTCTTAGGCTACTGGACACCATTAGCTCCAGAGGGACCGAACACAGGCCCAGCCTCGGAGTCCGGTCCCAGAGCCGCGCCGCCGGCCCCCTTACAGAGCCAGAAGCAAGAAGAGGTCCGGAAAATCGGCGGCAGAAGACATCAGTCTTCACCAAGGTAGCGCACAGCACTGCAGCTGTGCGCCATTGCTCCTCATGCACACCACACACTCCAATCACTGAGGGTGCAGGGCGCTGGGGGGGGGCGCCCTGAGCAGTAATATAAACACCTTGGCTGGCAAAAATACATAACATATAACCCCCAGGGCTATATGGATGTATGTTAACCCCTGCCAGATTCCAGAAAAAAGCGGGAGAAAAGTCCGCCGAGAAGGGGGCGGAGCCTATCTCCTCAGCACACTGGCGCCATTTTCCCTCACAGCTCCGCTGGAAGGACGTCTCCCTGACTCTCCCCTGCAGTCCTGCACTACAGAAAAGGGTAAAAGAGAGGGGGGGGCACTAATTAGGCGCAGTATAATATAAACAGCAGCTATAAAGGGAAAAACACTTTGTATAGTGTTATCCCGGTATATATATAGCGCTCTGGTGTGTGCTGGCATACTCTCCCTCTGTCTCCCCAAAGGGCTAGTGGGGTCCTCTCCTCTATCAGAGCATTCCCTGTGTGTGTGCTGTGTGTCGGTACAGCTGTGTCGACATGTATGAGGAGGAAAATGATGTGGAGGCGGAGCAATTGCCTGTAGTGGAGATGTCACCCCCTAGGGGGTCGACACCTGAGTGGATGGGCTTATGGAAGGAATTACGTGAAAGTGTCAGCTCTTTACAAAAGAAGTTTGATGACATGGGACAGCCGGCTACTCAGCTTGTGCCTGTCCAGGCGTCTCAAAGACCATCGGGGGCTCTTAAACGCCCGCTATCACAGATGGCAGATACAGACGCCGACACGGATACTGACTCCAGTGTCGACGATGAAGAGACGAATGTGACTTCCAGTAGGGCCACACGTTACATGATTGAGGCAATGAAAAATGTTTTACACATTTCTGATAGTACAAGTACCGTTAAAAAGGGTATTATGTTTGGTGAGAAAAAACTACCTGTAGTTTTTCCTGCATCTGAGGAATTAAATGAAGTGTGTGATAGAGATGAGCGGGTTCGGTTTCTCTGAATCCGAACCCGCACGAACTTCATGTTTTTTTCACGGGTCCGAGCAGACTCGGATCCTCCCGCCTTGCTCGGTTAACCCGAGCGCGCCCGAACGTCATCATGACGCTGTCGGATTCTCGCGAGACTCGGATTCTATATAAGGAGCCGCGCGTCGCCGCCATTTTCACACGTGCATTGAGATTGATAGGGAGAGGACGTGGCTGGCGTCCTCTCCATTAGAAATTAGATTAGAAGAGAGAGAGAGATTGTGCAGAGTCAGACAGAGTTTACCACAGTGACCAGTGCAGTTGTTGTTAGTTAACTTTTATTTATTTTAATATAATATATCCGTTCTCTGCTATATCCGTTCTCTGCCTGAAAAAAAACGATACACAGCAGCAGCCAGTCACACAGTGTGACTCAGTCTGTGTGCACTCAGCTCAGCCCAGTGTGCTGCACATCAATGTATAAAAGGCAAAGCTTATAATAATTGTGGGGGAGACTGGGGAGCACTGCAGGTTGTTATAGCAGGAGCCCCCAGGAGTACATAATATTATATTAATTTAAAATTAAACAGTGCACACTTTTGCTGCAGGAGTGCCACTGCCAGTGTGACTAGTGGTGACCAGTGCCTGACCACCAGTATAGTAGTATATTGTTGTATGTATTGTATACTATCTCTTTATCAACCAGTCTATATTAGCAGCAGACACAGTACAGTGCGGTAGTTCACGGCTGTGGCTACCTCTGTGTCGGCAGTCGGAACTCGGCAGGCAGTCCGTCCATCCATAATTGTATTACAATATATACCACCTAACCGTGGTATTTTTTTTTCTTTCTTTATACCGTCGTCATAGTGTCATACTAGTTGTTACGAGTATACTACTATCTCTTTATCAACCAGTGTACAGTGCGGTAGTTCACGGCTGTGGCTACCTCTGTGTCGGCAGTCGGCAGGCAGTCCGTCCATCCATAATTGTATTATTATTATAATATATACCACCTAACCGTGGTTTTTTTTTCATTCTTTATACCGTCATAGTGTCATACTAGTTGTTACGAGTATACTACTATCTCTTTATCAACCAGTGTACAGTGCGGTAGTTCACGGCTGTGGCTACCTCTGTGTCGGCAGTCGGCAGGCAGTCCGTCCATCCATAATTGTATTATTATTATAATATATACCACCTAACCGTGGTTTTTTTTTCATTCTTTATACCGTCGTCATAGTGTCATACTAGTTGTTACGAGTATACTACTATCTCTTTATCAACCAGTGTACAGTGCGGTAGTTCACGGCTGTGGCTACCTCTGTGTCGGCAGTCGGCAGGCAGTCCGTCCATCCATAATTGTATTATTATTATAATATATACCACCTAACCGTGGTTTTTTTTTCATTCTTTATACCGTCGTCATAGTGTCATACTAGTTGTTACGAGTATACTACTATCTCTTTATCAACCAGTGTACAGTGCGGTAGTTCACGGCTGTGGCTACCTCTGTGTCGGCAGTCGGCAGGCAGTCCGTCCATCCATAATTGTATTATTATTATAATATATACCACCTAACTGTGGTATTTTTTTTTCTTTCTTTATACCGTCGTCATAGTGTCATACTAGTTGTTACGAGTATACTACTATCTCTTTATCAACCAGTGTACAGTGCGGTAGTTCACGGCTGTGGCTACCTCTGTGTCGGCAGTCGGCAGGCAGTCCGTCCATCCATAATTGTATTATTATTATAATATATACCACCTAACCGTGGTTTTTTTATACCACCTAACCGTGGCAGTCCGTCCATAATTGTATACTAGTATCCAATCCATCCATCTCCATTGTTTACCTGAGGTGCCTTTTAGTTCTGCCTATAAAATATGGAGAACAAAAAAGTTGAGGTTCCAAAATTAGGGAAAGATCAAGATCCACTTCCACCTCGTGCTGAAGCTGCTGCCACTAGTCATGGCCGAGACGATGAAATGCCAGCAACGTCGTCTGCCAAGGCCGATGCCCAATGTCATAGTACAGAGCATGTCAAATCCAAAACACCAAATATCAGAAAAAAAAGGACTCCAAAACCTAAAATAAAATTGTCGGAGGAGAAGCGTAAACTTGCCAATATGCCATTTACCACACGGAGTGGCAAGGAACGGCTGAGGCCCTGGCCTATGTTCATGGCTAGTGGTTCAGCTTCACATGAGGATGGAAGCACTCAGCCTCTCGCTAGAAAACTGAAAAGACTCAAGCTGGCAAAAGCACCGCAAAGAACTGTGCGTTCTTTGAAATCCCAAATCCACAAGGAGAGTCCAATTGTGTCGTTTGCGATGCCTGACCTTCCCAACACTGGACGTGAAGAGCATGCGCCTTCCACTATTTGCATGCCCCCTGCAAGTGCTGGAAGGAGCACCCGCAGTCCAGTTCCTGATAGTCAGATTGAAGATGTCAGTGTTGAAGTACACCAGGATGAGGAGGATATGGGTGTTGCTGGCGCTGGGGAGGAAATTGACCAGGAGGATTCTGATGGTGAGGTGGTTTGTTTAAGTCAGGCACCCGGGGAGACACCTGTTGTCCGTGGGAGGAATATGGCCGTTGACATGCCAGGTGAAAATACCAAAAAAATCAGCTCTTCGGTGTGGAGGTATTTCACCAGAAATGCGGACAACAGGTGTCAAGCCGTGTGTTCCCTTTGTCAAGCTGTAATAAGTAGGGGTAAGGACGTTAACCACCTCGGAACATCCTCCCTTATACGTCACCTGCAGCGCATTCATAATAAGTCAGTGACAAGTTCAAAAACTTTGGGTGACAGCGGAAGCAGTCCACTGACCAGTAAATCCCTTCCTCTTGTAACCAAGCTCACGCAAACCACCCCACCAACTCCCTCAGTGTCAATTTCCTCCTTCCCCAGGAATGCCAATAGTCCTGCAGGCCATGTCACTGGCAAGTCTGACGAGTCCTCTCCTGCCTGGGATTCCTCCGATGCATCCTTGCGTGTAACGCCTACTGCTGCTGGCGCTGCTGTTGTTGCCGCTGGGAGTCGATGGTCATCCCAGAGGGGAAGTCGTAAGCCCACTTGTACTACTTCCAGTAAGCAATTGACTGTTCAACAGTCCTTTGCGAGGAAGATGAAATATCACAGCAGTCATCCTACTGCAAAGCGGATAACTGAGTCCTTGACAACTATGTTGGTGTTAGACGTGCGTCCGGTATCCGCCGTTAGTTCACAGGGAACTAGACAATTTATTGAGGCAGTGTGCCCCCGTTACCAAATACCATCTAGGTTCCACTTCTCTAGGCAGGCGATACCGAGAATGTACACGGACGTCAGAAAAAGACTCACCAGTGTCCTAAAAAATGCAGTTGTACCCAATGTCCACTTAACCACGGACATGTGGACAAGTGGAGCAGGGCAGGGTCAGGACTATATGACTGTGACAGCCCACTGGGTAGATGTATGGACTCCCGCCGCAAGAACAGCAGCGGCGGCACCAGTAGCAGCATCTCGCAAACGCCAACTCTTTCCTAGGCAGGCTACGCTTTGTATCACCGCTTTCCAGAATACGCACACAGCTGAAAACCTCTTACGGCAACTGAGGAAGATCATCGCGGAATGGCTTACCCCAATTGGACTCTCCTGTGGATTTGTGGCATCGGACAACGCCAGCAATATTGTGTGTGCATTAAATATGGGCAAATTCCAGCACGTCCCATGTTTTGCACATACCTTGAATTTGGTGGTGCAGAATTTTTTTAAAAACGACAGGGGCGTGCAAGAGATGCTGTCGGTGGCCAGAAAAATTGCGGGACACTTTCGGCGTACAGGCACCACGTACAGAAGACTGGAGCACCACCAAAAACTACTGAACCTGCCCTGCCATCATCTGAAGCAAGAAGTGGTAACGAGGTGGAATTCAACCCTCTATATGCTTCAGAGGTTGGAGGAGCAGCAAAAGGCCATTCAAGCCTATACAATTGAGCACGATATAGGAGATGGAATGCACCTGTCTCAAGTGCAGTGGAGAATGATTTCAACGTTGTGCAAGGTTCTGATGCCCTTTGAACTTGCCACACGTGAAGTCAGTTCAGACACTGCCAGCCTGAGTCAGGTCATTCCCCTCATCAGGCTTTTGCAGAAGAAGCTGGAGGCATTGAAGAAGGAGCTAACACGGAGCGATTCCGCTAGGCATGTGGGACTTGTGGATGCAGCCCTTAATTCGCTTAACAAGGATTCACGGGTGGTCAATCTGTTGAAATCAGAGCACTACATTTTGGCCACCGTGCTCGATCCTAGATTTAAAGCCTACCTTGGATCTCTCTTTCCGGCAGACACAGGTCTGCTTGGGTTGAAAGACCTGCTGGTGACAAAATTGTCAAGTCAAGCGGAACGCGACCTGTCAACATCTCCTCCTTCACATTCTCCCGCAACTGGGGGTGCGAGGAAAAGGCTCAGAATTCCGAGCCCACCCGCTGGCGGTGATGCAGGGCAGTCTGGAGCGACTGCTGATGCTGACATCTGGTCCGGACTGAAGGACCTGACAACGATTACGGACATGTCGTCTACTGTCACTGCATATGATTCTCTCAACATTGATAGAATGGTGGAGGATTATATGAGTGACCGCATCCAAGTAGGCACGTCACACAGTCCGTACTTATACTGGCAGGAAAAAGAGGCAATTTGGAGGCCCTTGCACAAACTGGCTTTATTCTACCTAAGTTGCCCTCCCACAAGTGTGTACTCCGAAAGAGTGTTTAGTGCCGCCGCTCACCTTGTCAGCAATCGGCGTACGAGGTTACATCCAGAAAATGTGGAGAAGATGATGTTCATTAAAATTAATTATAATCAATTCCTCCGCGGAGACATTGACCAGCAGCAATTGCCTCCACAAAGTACACAGGGAGCTGAGATGGTGGATTCCAGTGGGGACGAATTGATAATCTGTGAGGAGGGGGATGTACACGGTGATATATCGGAGGGTGAAGATGAGGTGGACATCTTGCCTCTGTAGAGCCAGTTTGTGCAAGGAGAGATTAATTGCTTCTTTTTTGGGGGGGGTCCAAACCAACCCGTCATATCAGTCACAGTCGTGTGGCAGACCCTGTCACTGAAATGATGGGTTGGTTAAAGTGTGCATGTCCTGTTTTGTTTATACAACATAAGGGTGGGTGGGAGGGCCCAAGGATAATTCCATCTTGCACCTCTTTTTTCTTTTCTTTTTCTTTGCATCATGTGCTGATTGGGGAGGGTTTTTTGGAAGGGACATCCTGCGTGACACTGCAGTGCCACTCCTAGATGGGCCCGGTGTTTGTGTCGGCCACTAGGGTCGCTAATCTTACTCACACAGCTACCTCATTGCGCCTCTTTTTTTCTTTGCGTCATGTGCTGTTTGGGGAGGGTTTTTTGGAAGGGACATCCTGCGTGACACTGCAGTGCCACTCCTAGATGGGCCCGGTGTTTGTGTCGGCCACTAGGGTCGCTTATCTTACTCACACAGCGACCTCGGTGCAAATTTTAGGACTAAAAATAATATTGTGAGGTGTGATGTGTTCAGAATAGGCTGAAAATGAGTGTAAATTATGTTTTTTGAGGTTAATAATACTTTGGGATCAAAATGACCCCCAAATTCTATGATTTAAGCTGTTTTTTAGGGTTTTTTGAAAAAAACACCCGAATCCAAAACACACCCGAATCCGACAAAAAAAATTCGGTGAGGTTTTGCCAAAACGCGGTCGAACCCAAAACACGGCCGCGGAACCGAACCCAAAACCAAAACACAAAACCCGAAAAATTTCCGGCGCTCATCTCTAGTGTGTGATGAAGCGTGGGTTTCCCCCGATAAAAAACTGATAATTCCTAAAAGGTTATTGGCATCATACCCTTTCCCGCCAGAGGATAGGGCACGTTGGGAAACACCCCCTAGGGTGGATAAAGCGCTCACACGCTTGTCTAAACAGGTGGCACTGCCGTCTCCTGATACGGCCGCCCTTAAGGAACCTGCTGACAGAAAGCAGGAGAATATCCAAAAATGTATATACACTCACACGGGTGTTATACTGCGACCAGCAATCGCCTCAGCCTGGATGTGCAGTGCTGGGGTGGCTTGGTCGGATTCCCTGACTGAAAATATTGATACCCTGGATAGGGACAGTATATTGCTGACTATAGAGCATTTAAAAGATGCATTTTTATATATGCGTGATGCACAGAGGGATATTTGCCGACTGGCATCAAGAGTAAGTGCGCTGTCCATATCCGCCAGAAGAGGGTTATGGACGCGGCAGTGGTCAGGTGATGCTGATTCCAAAAGGCATATGGAAGTATTGCCTTATAAAGGGGAGGAGTTATTTGGGGTAGGTCTATCAGACCTGGTGTCCACGGCAACTGCTGGGAAATCCACATTTTTACCCCAGGGAGCCTCTCAACATAAGAAGACGCCGTATTATCAGGCGCAGTCCTTTCGGCCCCATAAGGGCAAGAGGACAAAAGGCTCCTCATTTCTGCCCCGTGGCAGAGGGAGAGGAAAAAGGCTGCAGCAAACAGCCAGTTCCCAGGAACAGAAGTCCTCTCCCCTTCTGCCAAGTCCTCAGCATGACGCTGGGGCTATACAAGCGGACTCAGGCACGGTGGGGGCCCGTCTCAAGAATTTCAGCGCACAGTGGGCTCACTCACAAGTGGACCCCTGGATCCTTCAGATAGTATCTCAGGGGTACAAATTGGAATTCGAGACGTCTCCCCCTCGCCGTTTCCTAAAGTCTGCCTTACCGACGTCTCCCTCCAACAGGGAGGCGGTATTGGAGCCATTCACAAGCTGTATTCCCAGCAGGTGATAATCAAGGTACCCCTCCTGCAACAGGGAAAGGGGTATTATTCCACGCTGTTTGTGGTACCGAAGCCGGACGGCTCGGTGAGACCCATTTTAAATCTAAACTCTTTGAACACTTACATACAGAGGTTCAAATTCAAGATGGAGTCACTCAGAGCGGTGATCACGAACCTGAAAGAAGGGGATTATATGGTGTCTCTGGACATCAAGGATGCTTACCTCCATGTCCCAATTTACCCTTCTCACCAAGGGTACCTCAGGTTTGTGGTACAGGACTGCCACTATCAGTTTCAGACGCTGCCGTTTGGATTGTCCACGGCACCCCGGGTCTTTACCAAAGTAATGGCCGAAATGATGATACTCCTTCGAAGGAAAGGAGTTTTAATTATCCCTTACTTGGACGATCTCCTGATAAGGGCGAGATCCAGGGAACAGTTGGTAGTCGGAGTAGCACTATCTCAAGTAGTGCTGCGGCAGCACGGTTGGATTCTCAATATCCCAAAATCGCAGCTGATCCCGACGACACGTCTACTATTCCTAGGGATGATCCTGGACACAGTCCAGAAAAAGGTGTTTCTCCCGGAAGAGAAAGCCAGGGAGTTATCCGAGCTAGTCAGGAACCTCCTAAAACCAGGCCAAGTATCAGTGCATCAATGCACAAGGGTCCTGGGAAAAATGGTGGCTTCCTACGAAGCAATCCCATTCGGCAGATTCCACGCAAGAACATTCCAGTGGGACCTGCTGGACAAATGGTCCGGATCGCATCTTCAGATGCATCAGCGGATAACCCTGTCCCCAAGGACAAGGGTGTCTCTCCTGTGGTGGTTGCAGAGTGCTCATCTTCTAGAGGGCCGCAGATTCGGCATTCAGGACTGGGTCCTGGTGACCACAGATGCCAGCCTGCGAGGCTGGGGAGCAGTCACACAGGGAAGAAATTTCCAGGGCTTGTGGTCAAGCCTGGAGACATCACTTCACATAAATATCCTGGAGCTAAGGGCCATTTACAATGCTCTAAGCCAAGCAAGACCTCTGCTTCAAGGTCAGCCGGTGCTGATCCAGTCGGACAACATCACGGCAGTCGCCCACGTAAACAGACAGGGCGGCACAAGAAGCAGGAGGGCAATGGCAGAAGCTGCAAGGATTCTTCGCTGGGCGGAAAATCATGTGATAGCACTGTCAGCAGTGTTTATTCCGGGAGTGGACAACTGGGAAGCAGACTTCCTCAGCAGGCACGACCTCCACCCGGGAGAGTGGGGACTTCACCCAGAAGTCTTCCACATGATTGTAAACCGTTGGGAAAAACCAAAGGTGGACATGATGGCGTCCCGCCTCAACAAAAAACAGGACAGGTATTGCGCCAGGTCAAGGGACCCTCAAGCAATAGCTGTGGACGCTCTGGTAACACCGTGGGTGTATCAGTCAGTGTATGCGTTCCCTCCTCTGCCTCTCATACCCAAGGTGCTGAGAATTATACGGCGGGGAGGAGTAAGAACCATTCTCGTGGCTCCGGATTGGCCAAGAAGGACTTGGTACCCGGAACTTCAAGAAATGCTCACAGAGGACCCGTGGCCTCTACCTCTGAGAAGGGACCTGCTCCAGCAGGGACCCTGTCTGTTCCAAGACTTACCGCGGCTGCGTTTGACGGCATGGCGGTTGAACGCCGGATCCTTAAGGAAAAAGGCATTCCAGACGAAGTCATCCCTACTTTGATAAAAGCCAGAAAGGATGTAACCGCAAAGCATTATCACCGCATCTGGCGGAAATATGTTGCGTGGTGCGAGGCCAAAAAGGCCCCGACGGAGGAATTTCAACTGGGTCGATTCCTGCATTTCCTGCAAGCAGGAGTGTCTATGGGCCTAAAATTAGGATCCATTAAGGTCCAGATTTCGGCCCTGTCGATTTTCTTTCAAAGGGAACTGGCTTCAGTGCCTGAAGTCCAGACGTTTGTTAAGGGAGTGCTACATATACAGCCTCCTTTTGTGCCTCCAGTGGCACCCTGGGATCTGAATGTTGTTTTGGGTTTCCTAAAATCACATTGGTTTGAACCACTCAACACTGTGGACTTAAAATATCTCACATGGAAAGTGGTCATGCTGTTGGCCCTGGCTTCGGCCAGGCGTGTGTCAGAATAGGCGGCTTTATCCTGTAAAAGCCCTTACCTGATTTTTCATACGGACAGGGCAGAATTGAGGACTCGTCCTCAATTTCTCCCTAAGGTGGTTTCAGCATTTCACCTGAACCAGCCTATTGCGGTACCTGCGGCTACTAGGGACTTGGAGGACTCCAAGTTGCTGGACGTTGTCAGGGCCCTGAAAATATATGTTTCCAGGACGGCTGGAGTCAGAAAATCTGACTCGCTATTTATCCTGTACGCACCCAACAAGCTGGGTGCTCCTGCTTCTAAGCAGACTATTGCTCGCTGGATTTGTAGTACAATCCAGCTTGCACATTCTGTGGCAGGCCTGCCACAGCCAAAATCTGTAAAAGCCCACTCCACAAGGAAGGTGGGCTCATCTTGGGCGGCTGCCCGAGGGGTCTCGGCTTTACAACTTTGCCGAGCTGCTACTTGGTCAGGGTCAAATACTTTTGTGAAATTTTACAAATTTGACACTCTGGCTGAGGAGGACCTGGAGTTTTCTCACTCGGTGCTGCAGAGTCATCCGCACTCTCCCGCCCGTTTGGGAGCTTTGGTATAATCCCCATGGTCCTTACGGAGTTCCCAGCATCCACTAGGACGTCAGAGAAAATAAGAAATTACTTACCGATAATTCTATTTCTCGTAGTCCGTAGTGGATGCTGGGCGCCCATCCCAAGTGCGGATTATCTGCAATACTTGTATATAGTTATTGTTAACTAATCGGGTTATTGTTGTTGTGAGCCATCTATCCAGAGGCTCCTCTGTTATCATGCTGTTAACTGGGTTCAGATCACAAGTTGTACGGTGTGATTGGTGTGGCTGGTATGAGTCTTACCCGGGATTCATAAATCCTTCCTTATTGTGTACGCTCGTCCGGGCACAGTATCCTAACTGAGGCTTGGAGGAGGGTCATAGGGGGAGGAGCCAGTGCACACCAGGTAGTCCTAAAGCTTTTCTTTTGTGACCGGTCTCCTGCGGAGCCGCTGTTCCCCATGGTCCTTACGGAGTTCCCAGCATCCACTACGGACTACGAGAAATAGAATTATCGGTAAGTAAATTTTTATTTTTTTGGGCACAAAAAATGTTCTCTAATTGGAGTTTTTTTTTTTTTTTTTTAAATTGCCATTTTTTTTCGCCCAAAAATGCAAAAATGATTGGGGCTAATTGAATCTCCCCATAGCAGAGTCCCAGAGATGTATATCCAGTCTCTAAACTATAAAAGTTAGTAATTCACACATGTATGCAAATGATTTCTGGCTAGGTAGATAAGAATAGGAACCCATACCTCCCAACTTTTCCCTTCTCTAAAGAGGGACCCGAAAAGGGGATGTGGCCTAATAAAAGGGGGCGTGGCTTTGCGGAGGACCCACGATCGCGAGTCACGCCCCCGTTTTCGTCATTGAGGGGGCATGCCCAGCGCTCTGTGAGCTGCTGGCATGCCCCCTCTCCCTCTGACTCCAATGAATAGACGCTGTCCTATTCACCGCTGCTCTGCTAAGCAGGGCAGCGAAAGACAGAGCCTCCCAACTGCCCCCCCCCCACAGTGGGACACTGCGGCCCGCGGGTGGGACAGCGGGACAGTCCCCAAAACTGGGACTGTCCTGCGAAAATCTGGACAGTTGGGAGGTATGGAAAGCAATGTATACCAGGGGATACACAGCACTTCTGTGACAATACCCTGTGCACTGCTGGAATGAAACTACATTTTGTTTAGTAGCAACTCCTCAGTCTCTATTACAAGGCTCCCTCCATGTAATTCCAAGAAACAAGCATAATTCATTTAGGGCCTGATTCAGGTTTGTTAGCAAAACAATAAAGCAAACTAATGAGCAAAACCATGTTGTACTGCAGGTGGGGCAGATGTAACTTGCAGAGACTAAAGGGCCCTACACATTGGCCGATCCGCCGCCGAGCTGCCCGACGGTGGATACAGCCAACGGGCGACCCAGCGGCGGAGGAGCAGTGACGGGTGGGAATGAAGTTTCTTCACTCCCCCCGTCACCCGGCTGCATTGAAGTGAAGGCAAATATGGACGAGATCGTCCATATTGGTCTGCATGTACAGCCGACGGGGGACCAGCGATGAACGAGCGCGGGGCCGCGCATCGTTCATCGCTGGAACCTCCACACTCAAAGATATGAACGGTATCTCGTTCATTTATGAACGAGATCGTTCATATCTTTGACTGATGTCGGCCAGTGTGTAGGGCCTATTAAGCTGGGTACACACGGGATGATCTAGCCAATTATTTTGGCTAGATAGGTCTTTGAACGATAATATTGTTCCGTGTGTACAGGCTAGATCGTTCACTAAGCGCACTCCCGCGGGTAAACGACAAAATCGTTGATAGACTGTGCAGCAAGGTTACTTTTGGCTAGATCGTTCATGATCGTACACATTATGTATGAACGATTTTGGCTAGATGATGTCATCTAGCCACTAAGAAAATATTAAAATTTGGAGCCAAAAACCATTTAGGCAAGATCTTTGAAAGATTGAAAGATTTGTCTAGATCTTTCCATGTGTACACTCTAGATCGTTGAGTCAGGAGCAGGGAGCTGAAAGTGAAAGATTTTATCTTTCGGTCTTTCAATCTTTCGGTCTTTTTGTGTGTACCCAGCTTTAGATTTGGGTGGGTAATATTGTTTCTGTGCATGACAAATACTGGCTGCTTTATATTTACACTGCAATGTAGATTTCATTTTATGTATATGCGCACACATTCGCACTAGGGTTAATTTTTTTGTTTGTATACCAGTATATTTTGGAATGTGGGAAGAAACGCATGCAAGTACAGGGAAAATATACAAATTCCACACAGTTAGGGCCATGGTGGGAATCGAACCCATGACTTCAGTGATATTCCTGGCTTTTTGCGCATGGCCAGTAGGGAAATAAGCACAAAAATGGCCACCACATTTCCCCGGACACCTGCGCATGCACAGTAGACTGTGGCACAGCGTCAGTCTACTAGCACTCAGAGCAGCGCTGCCGGCTACAGAGGAGGGGAGGGGGCTCAGACGGAGACTGCACACTGTCCCCCTTCTCTCTTGATATGCCCCTTCATATACAATTAAATGTAATAACAATAAAGAAATACAGCTGTGGGACTCTGTTCTGGAATTAATAAATATGATATTCTTTTGACTGGTTTCAGTGGAATGTAGTTATGTGACCAGCAGTCAGGAGACCACCGGTCACAATACCGACCCCTACATCCCACCCGCTCGAAATCCCGACAGTGGGCATGCAGACTAGCAGGGACTATTCCCACTCATGTGGGTCCACAACACCCATAGAGTGGGAATAGAACCTGTGCCCGAGGCACACGTCAGTTAGGAAAGGCTTAGCGCTCAGTATTTTTATATAGTGATCTATGGACCCGCGATGTTTCATTATTATACCTAGTACAATCACCAGCAGAAAGTTGACAAAACATACTGCAATTGTGTCAGACAAATGTAAGAGTAACAAATATCTGGCACATAGTAAATCAGTCTCTATCAGATAAGAGGTTACAGAAGACTGGAGAAGAGATACATTTTAAAATACTTGTATTTTTTTTGTATTTATTCTTTAATCCCATAATTTTAAATTGTACTTTCCTTTGTGCTTAATTGGATATGTATTAAATGTTATTTCCACCATAAAAAACAACAAAAAAAGAATCTATAGACATACACAGATTAGATTGAATGTATCCATTGTGTCTGTTGATTGGTGTTGCCTGGTGTTGCCTTGAGGGCTAGCCACCGAGCCCGCAAGGGGCTTCGTTGCACCCGCCTGTCCGTCCCCCCACCCCCGCCAAGCCAGCATTCAGCAGTCAGGATGTTGAGCGACGGGATCCTGGCCGCCGGTAACACAACCCCAACCCGTTTCAGTACTGGTATTTGTTGAGTTCATTATGCATTCTAGCAATATGTACGAATAGGGTAGAAGTGATTTGTTTTATTTGGTTATTTGATTTTTATTAAACCTGTTTTCAAATATTGATCTGCATATATTATCAGTGTAATTCAGTTCCAAACTTGCTCTCCAAGGCACCTTAACATTAACAGTCCAGGTTTTAAGGCTATCCATGATATCTCAGTCATTTTGATTTAACCATCTGTGCTCAGCCATGAATATCCTTGAGGACCTTGTTTGGGAAACCCTGGTGTAACTGATTTCAAGGGCGTAGCTACTATAAGTGCAGGCAGTGCAGCTGCTATGGGGCCCAGAGCTGAGAGGGGCCCACATTCCCTGTCACAGTTACATGTGTTATATACATTTTTCACCATTGGGTGTTACGTAGGGGTCCTTTCAAACTTTTTCTTTGGGGCCTGCAATATATGTAGGTATGCCCCTGGACCTGCTCATTGTAGTGTGGTATAAAATGAACTGGAGGACATTTTAATGTTATATAATATGAACCGGGCACTGTAATGAGGCACAATATGAATGGGGAGCACTAAATATCATAATGGGAATTGGGCGTACTGTGCAGCATAATGTGTACTGGCCGCTCTGAAATGTGACCTAGGGTGAACTTAAGCACTACTGCAATTCATAAAAGAAACTCTGGCACTACTATGGCATAACATTAAATAAGGCTCTACTATGGTTTAGAAAGTGACCTAGGGCACTATATAGGGCATAAAATTAACAACTGCCGCAGAGAAGTGTCCCTCTAGAAGCATTGGGACGGGGGCCCCTTCAAAATGTTGCTATAAGGCCCACAAATTTCTGGCTAAGCCCCTGACTGATTTTATTGCCTTATATCAGTTTGTTTCTAACTGAAAATATGCTGTTAAGTATAATGAAATAATAATTGTCACCTAGACCCATTAGCACAACATCACTGAGCCACTGCTTGGATAAAATCTATAGTTCATTGTTCCTAGTAAAATAATATTTACATGGAAATTAAGTCAGACCATCACTGTGTGTGGATGGTAGGCCTCCTTTAAAAATGCAATTGATTGAAACCTGATAAGATCAACCATATTGGGCAGACACATGGTGACGGTCTAGGGGGCAGTAGTGCCATCAAGCCAGAGGTGACACAAGTCACCACAAATGCATAAACAATGGCACAGCACGCACGGGTAATGAGGCATGCTCGTCCGCAACCTGTAGGTGCTGACAGGGGTTGGATATGGGTTACCGGCAGCCGGGATCACGGCGTTCAGCATCCTGATGCTGGGATCACAGACACGGAATGGTAGCTGGGGGCGAGTGCAACGACTCCCCTTGCGGGCTCGGTGGTGAGCTGCGCCCGCCAAGGGTTCTATCCCCACTGTATGGGTGTCGTGGACACCCACGAGTGGGAATTGTCCCTGCCAGTCGGCATGCCAACTGTCGGGAATTAGGGGAGTGCGGGATGTAGGTGCCGATTATGTAACCGACCGCTGGTCACATAACTATATCCCGGTGTGGATATCTTGATATTGAGCCAGTGATTACAAAGTTTATGTTTATCTTTTCCCTACAGGTCCCAGTCAGTGGTAGAACCCGGCACATTGATGCACCAGGACCACAGAGATAGCGAGAACACCCAGCCGCTGCTTGCCCTGGACTGATCTCTCGGACATCACTGCAATCACCGTAGATTTCACCAGTGGCTATTTTTCTTTTTCCTCACTTTGCAAAATATTCACCAGCTACTTGCACACGGTGTCACTGTGCAAAGACCTATTTAATTTCATTGCCATAGTGCCAACAAACAGGAGCAGCTTTATAACTGTGAAGATTCTTTTACTGCCAAGAGGACCCAGACAAAGTGC
This sequence comes from Pseudophryne corroboree, assembly GCF_028390025.1. Taxonomy (NCBI): domain Eukaryota; kingdom Metazoa; phylum Chordata; class Amphibia; order Anura; family Myobatrachidae; genus Pseudophryne; species Pseudophryne corroboree. The sequence continues at coordinate 684,532,009 of NC_086448.1, forward strand.
ATTAGAGTCTTTCATATTGTAAGATATATGCTGTCTGCTACAAGGGAGATGTAATATAGGCACATGACGGTTAGGAAAGGCTTAGCGCTCAGTATTTTTATATTGTGATCTATGGACCCGCGATGTTTCATTATTATATCTGGTATCCGGTCTCTAGGTTGACCACATTTAAGTCGACAGTCATTAGGTCGACCACTATTGGTTGACATGCATTTGGTCGACCACACCCATTATACCTAGTACATTCACCAGCAGAAAATTGACAAAACATACTGCAATTGTGTCAGACAAATGTAAGAGTAACAAATATCTGGCACATAGTAAATGAGTCTATTATGAATTATCAGATTACAGGTTACAGAAGACTGGAGAAGAGATACATTTTAAAATACTTGTATTTTATTTTTATTTATTTTTTAATCCCGTAATTTAAAATTGTACTTTCTCTGTGTTTAATTGGATATGTATTAAATGTTATTTCCACCACAAAAAAAGAATCTATAAACATACACAGATTAGATTGAATGTATCCATCGTGTCTGTTGATTGGTGTTGCTTGTTTTCATTGTTTCAGGAGTGAGGTTCTCTCTCTGGTTGTCTGCACACTACTACAATAGATTAAAGGAGATGGAGTACTGACATTCAACACATTTTTAATTATTTTTTATTTTGACATAGAAGTGTTCACCGCTGGGTGAAGTGAGCATTTTTGTTTGTTTTTTTCCCCTCGCTCAGTACACATCACGCTGTGTGCTGAGCGTCCTGAGCGATCTGTGCTAGATCGCTCAGGACACATCTCTAGGACACATCTCTCCGTGTGTATCCCCCGTAACAATCATTATACAAGAAAGGATTGGGAGCTGTCAGACATCCCGGGGCTCATGTAGAGTTGGTGGTATGCATATTTGTTATGTGTAAATGACGTGTTTCCATATTGCACATGCACACAAAGCGACCCCACCACCATCAATGAGATACGGTCGCATTCTTGCACTTATGGCTCATTATGTTTAGAAGATGTGGAGGAAGAGAGCTGGACAAGCATAGGTAAGGTTGTGTTCATAAAAATGCAACACATTTGCGCCAGAGCCGGATTAAGAGGGGGGCCCCGGGGGTAAGTACCCCGGGTCCCCATTTTTAAAAGGGCCCCCCCGCTGCTGCCACAGATCGGATCTCTAGTCCGATCTGCGGTGCTGCGCTCCCGGCTCCCGGGAGCCGGCACGGCGGCTTCACATGCAGGGCACATGATCCATGGCTGTCCCCACTCCCGCGGCGGCTCAATGCTGCATTAAAATGCTGGCGGCGGTGCCGCCGCCGCATGCAGAGAGTGTGCACAGGAAGGACAGCTGAGCGACGGCTCAGCTGTCCAATTATCTGTGGAGCAGCAGCCTGTGGCTCAGCTATTGGCTGAGCGCGCAGGCTGCAGGGAGCGGGGAGGACAGCATGTGGAGCCAGCCTGCGCCCAGCCAGCACCCCTATACATTAGATGGGGACCTACCAGCACCAGAGCAATAGTAAGAGCTGTATTAGGTTCTGGGTTATTATATATGTCGTCACTCTCTCCCCCTGTCGTCACTGTCTCTCTCCCTCTCTCTCCCTGTCGTCACTGTCTCTCTCCCTGTCGTCACTGTCTCTCTCCCTGTCATCACTCTCTCTCCCTGTCGTCACTCTCTCTCCCTGTCGTCGCTCTCTCTCCCTGTCGTCACTCTCTCTCCCTGTCGTCACTCTCTCTCTCCCTGCCGTCACTGTCTCTCTCTCCCTGTCGTCATTGGCTGCCCCTGCTGTCACAATTTCAGCTCATTCAGTGTGCTACAATGTGAATTTCGGCTCATTCAGTGTGCTACAATGTGAATTTCGGCTCATTCAGTGTGCTATAATGTGAATTTTGGCTCATTCAGTGTGCTATAATGTGAATTTCGGCTCATTCAGTGTGCTACAATGTGAATTTCGGCTCATTCAGTGTGCTACAAGGTGAATTTCGGCTCGTTCAGTGTGCTACAAGGTGAATTTCGGCTCATTCAGTGTGCTATAATGTGAATTTTGTCTCATTACCGTTTGCTATAATGTGAATTTCGACTCATACCGTGTGCTATATTGTTAATTTTGTCTCATTCTGTGTGCTATAATGTGAATTTCGGCTCATACCGTGTGCTATAAAGTGAATTTTGGCTCATTCTGTGTGCTATAATGTGAATTTCAGCTCATTCTGTGTGCTATAATGTGAATTTTGGCTCATTCTGTGTGCTATAATGTGAATTTCGGCTTATTCTTTGTGCTATTTTGTGAATTTTGACTCATACCGTGTGCTATAATGTGAATTTCAGCTCATACTGTGTGGTATAATGTGAATTTCCGCTCATTCTGTGTGCTATAATGTGAAAGGGGCACTAGTACTAGGTAGCATAAGGGGTCCTTCTATTGTGGTGCATAATGTGTATAAGGGGTATATGGTGTGGTAAACTACACTGAAGGATACGCTTCCTTTTGAGTGGCCACGTCCCCTTCCCTGGAGGCGCTTGCATAATTGCAACCTTCACTTTTCCATACTCCCACTTCAAAATTTCCGCTTCGACCACTGTACATAGGTAAAATATATATATATATATATATATATATATACACACACACACACACACACGTATATATTATATATACATGCATGTGCTCCCTATATGAAAGATTCTTTCATATTTACCACCAAATTGTAATTTTCTTTGTAGTAATTACAGATGTTATGATTTTAATTTTAGAATTTAGGTCCCCACTGTCTTAAGTACCCCGGGCCCCCCGAAGCCTTAATCCAGCTCTGATTTGCGCCGGGGCAGGAGGCATTTCTCTAAGCTTTAATCAGCAGCTGTTACCGATTAACTCACCCCTATGTATATAACCATGGCCAGAAAGGCCGATGGGTAGGTGGGCCAACTTGGTCACTCAGAGAGCCAGGAAGGCCGCGCGCAGCGCAGCCTCCGGCTCTCTGGTTCCATGGTCTCCATGGAAATGGGGGCGTGCCATGAGTCCATGCCCCCGGACCTGCGGCACGCTCCACCCCCAGCAACCATTGCCATGGTGATGAGGGCGTGCCGTGAGTCCAACTCCCCTCCCACCCCTACCCCCCGTGACTCTCCCTGCACAGCCGGCGGCAGGAGCTCACTACTGAGCTCCTGCTTCTGGCTCCCGGCTCTCTCATGGTGCTGGGGAGCGGAATGAAGCGGACGCCAGGAGGATCACAGCGGGAGTGGGGATTGATAAGTATGTTTTTTTTGTGTTGTTTTTTTTTAAAAGTGTGACTACTACTGGAGGCATAACTACAGGGAAGTGAAACTACAGGGGCTAATTACAAGGGGGCAAGCTACTAGGGGCATTACTACTTGGTGCAAACTACTGGGGGCAAACTACATGGGGCAAATCTACAGGGGCGCATTACTACTGAGGGCATAACTACAGGGGCGCATTACTAATGGGGGCATAACTACAGGGGCGCATTACTACTGGGGGTATAACTACAGGGGCATTACTACTGGGAGCATAACTACAGGGGCTAAACTACTGGGGGAATTACTACTTGGGGCAAGCTACTGGGGGCATTACTACTGGGGACAAAATACATGGGGCAAACCTACAGGGGCGCATTACTACTGAGGGCATAATTACAGGGGCACATTACTAGTGGGGGCATAACTACAGGGGTGCATTACTACTGGGGGTATAACTACAGGGGCATTACTACTGGGGACATAACTACAGGGGCTAAACTACTGGGGGAATTACTTTTTGGGGCAAGCTACTGGGGGCATTACTACTGGGGGCAAAATACATGGTGCAAATCTACTGGGGCGCATTACTACAGGGGCGCATTACTACTGGGGCGCATTACTACTGGGGGGATAACTATGGGGCTAAACTACTGGGGGCATTACTACTTGGAGCAAGCTACTAGGGGCATTACTACTGGGGGCAAACTACATGGGGGCAAACTTACAGGGGTGCATTATAACTGAGGGCATAACTACAGGAGCACATTACTACTGGGGTGCATTACTACTGTGGGTATAACTACAGGGGCATTACTACTGCAGGCTAAACTACTAGGGGCTAAACTACTTGGCGCAAACTACTGGGGGCAAACTACATGGGTCTAAACTACAGGGGCGCATTACTACTGGGGGCATAACTACACGGGTGCATTACTAGTGCGGGCATAACTACAGGGGCGCATTACTACTGGGGGCATAACTACACGGGTGCATTACTACTGGGGGCATTACTACTTGGGGCAAACTACATGAGGCTAAACTACATGGGCTAAATGACTGGAGGCATTACTACAGGCGACATTACTACTGGGGGCAATACTACACAGGGGCATTACCATTAAGGGCATTACTAATGGGTGCACTACTAATGAGGGCATTATAAAGGGGGCACTTCATAAGGGGCATCACTCCTGGGGACATAAGGGGCACTACTACTGGGGGCATTGCATAAGGGGCACCACTACTATGGGCTCTATATAATGGGCACTACCAGTACAGTGGACATTGCATAAGGAGCACTACTACTGTGGGCATTGTAAAAGGGGCGCTACTGCTGTGGGCATTGTGTATTACGGGGTGCTACTACTGTGGGCATTATGCGTATTGGGGTGCTACTACTGTGGGCATTATTACTATTGTGACCACGACCCTTTCTTTTTAGACCACACCCCCTTTTGCAATACCTTTATTGCATGGACGCTGGGGGGGGGGGGTTCCACCCCCTCTCTACGACAACTTTAAGCACTGTATATAAATATACTGCACTTTGGGGGAATATGTACTAAGCATTGAAAAGAGTGGAGAAGTGAGCCAGTGGAGAAGTTCAATCAGCATTCAAGTAACATTTATAGTTTGCATACTTTAAAATTATACAGAGCAGCTGATTGGTTGCAATGGCTAACTTCTCCACTGGCTCATTTCTCCACTTTGCTTAGTACAACTTCCCCTATATACTATAAATTAATTGGCCATCAATTCATATTAGTTCATTGATATCTACATTCAGACATGGGCGGGTTTAGAGGTCTGGTCACCCCTAGGCACATTCAGGGCCGGTTCTAGACCTTGTGGCGCACAAGGCGAAGGTTTCCTTTGCCCCCCTAGCCCCGACAGGTAAAATAGGGTTAGTGCATGCAGAAGGTGCACATAAACACTATGGGCGTGGCTTCATAGGTAAGGGGCATGGCCCATGTAGTTGTGCCCCTGTAGGTTTGCCCCCAGTAGATGTGCCCCCAGTAGTTATGCCCCCAGTAGATGTGCCCCCAGTAGATGCCCCTGTAGTTATGCCCCCTTAGCTGAGCCCCCAGTAGAGATGCCCCCTGTAGATTTGCCCCATTAGATGTGCTCCCAGTAGAGATGCCCCTGTAGCTATGCCCCCTTAGATGTGCCTCTATTAGATGCGCCGCCAGTAGAGATGCCCCTGTAGTTATGCATCCTTAGATGTGCCCCCATTAGATGTGCCGCCAGTAGAGATGCCCCGATTAGATGTGCCGCCAGTAGAGATGTCCCCTTGTAGCACCACTTACAACACTAAAAACAAAAACACCAATACTCACCAGCCCCGCTCCTGCTTCCCGACCGCTGCTGCTCCATCTGTGGCCGCCTCTGGCTCCTCTCACGACGTTTCTCCCATAGCAGCGCCGCACAGACACTAGAGGTCAATTGTGAACTCCAGTGTCTGACTGAAAATCGAGCCGGCTGCAGCGGGCGCCCCACACTGCCCACTGCGCTTGCTGCAGCTGGAGTGCGTGGTGCGGGTGGGCGCCCTGCTCGCCCGTGCCTAGATCCGCTCCTGCCCCCATTATGTCTTCATGTCAAGGACAGTCCCAACGCCTTCAGTCCGTCAAAAAGCCCCAACCTCACCCCACCACCACCTCCTGTACCACAGTTTCCATTGTCCTACCCCGTTAGTTGTAAAATAGAAGAATAAAAACATAAGTTGTAAGGAAAAAAAGAATAATCACCTAGCCTTATCAGCCTGCTGTGCTGCCTCAGCAGGTGCCATCCCTAGGCGCGTACCTCATGTGCCTAGTGGAAAATACACCACTGCATTCAGAGTTAAGATAATTCCTTTAATATTTGTACAGAAAAAGACAACAGATGTTTGCATTTAAATGAATTTAATTTGTACTTTTATTTTCTATTTCTGTCCATATTTAATTGTATTTTATATGGTAAATATAACTATAGCATTTGTTACTGTAAAGACACTCCTCTGACATTACAGTATTAAATTGTGTTCAAATTGGGTAATCTGACCAGGGCCATAACTAGGAGTGCCCATAACTAGGGGTATCACACACCCTTGAGGGTGTCACAGTCACTGCCCCATGGCACCTGCATGTTCCTTGCAGAATGCCTGAACAGTGCAGCCATTAGCGCTACTGCAGAGTTCTAGTGCCCAGGGCTGGCTGCCCCACCGCCCAGGATGTGACATCATGATGTCAGCAGTTTAGGGGGTGGGGCTGACACAGGGTAAACTGCCACCCTGTTATGGAACTGGATCTGACTTTAGCATCTACTACAGTACTAACACTGTCAATGCACATCTCATGGCAAAAACCTAGTGCATCTTGAGATGTGTTCGGTATGGATGACCAAAGGACGGGATGCCAGGGGTCACAATACCGATCCCGGCACCCGAAGATTGAAATCCCAACAGGGGTGAGTTTAGTAGTATGCTAACCCCGGTAACCTACCCCCTATCCCTAACCATCTCTTCCCACAGCCTAACCCTAACCCTCCCCCCTTTATGACTAACCCTAACCTCCCCTCAGTGGTGTCTAGACCTAACCCCCGCTGCCCAACCCTAACCCTCCCCCACTCTCCCCGGTGTCCACTAAACATATCCCGTGTATACTTACAACGGTTTGGATACCGGTTGTCGGAGTTCCGGCGTCGGTATCTTGACCCCGTTGGGATTCCAATGTCGGTCCTTTGATGAATGTTGGGATTCCAACGTCTGTATTCCAGCAGCTGGGATTCTGACAGTCGGGATGTTAACCGCATCCCCTTGAGATACCTACAGCTCAGCATAGACACACAAACTCATCATTTTTTATCCTAAGTTTTATTCCATATTTTATGGTTGTTTTTTTAGTCTAAAATGTATCCAGCTCTACTTGAGCCCTGCAATAAGCCTGGGTAAACACAGGGGGTAATTCCGACCCGTTCGCACGCAGCGGTTCCAGTGGCAAACGCAGGATTTTCATGGGGGGGTTTCCAGAACTGGGTGGAGCCAAGCACGGGGGCGGGGACTGAGGTGACCCAGTACATGCTGGGTCCGTAAAACTAGTGTGTCTGTGTGTATATATATATATAACTATATATATATATATATATATATATATACATATCTATATATGTACACATATATACCGTATATACACCTATATATATATATATATATATATATATATAAAAATATATATATATATATATAATATACACATAGCATATTAAACATGCATATATATATCCATTTCAAGCTTCTCACACTCGCTTACAAAGCCCTCACCCACTCCTCTCCCATCTACATCTCTGACCTTATCTCCCTTTACACTCCCACCCGTCCTCTTCGCTCTGCTAATGCACGCCGATTCTCCTGCCTACTGATTACTTCCTCCCACTCCTACCTCCAAGATTTTTCACGTGCTGCTCCAATTCTCTGGAATTCCCTACCTCTCCCCCTCAGACTCTCCAACTCTCTACAAAACTTCAAACAGGCTCTCAAGACCCACTTCTTCACCAAACCCAGCCAAATCTCATCCTAACCCTCTGTTCTACGCTCTCTATGTACCCCCATCTGTGTCACCTCTGTCTATCTATCCCTCCCCTTTAGAATGTAAGCTCTCACGAGCAGGGCCCTCTTCCCTCATGTGCTTATCCTTTGTCTTACTTTAATAATCTTCAACTGCATCAACTCCTGCAGTCTTCTGCCACCTGATACTTATTCCAGTGTCATCTGCTGATGTAACTATGTTTATTTACCCTGTACTTGTCCTATACTGTCATCAACTGTAAGTTGCTGTTTTCCTGTTTGATTATTTATGTACTCTGTAATTGGGCGCTGCGGAACCCTTGTGGCGCCATATAAATAAAGGATAATATATATATATATATATATATATATACATATACATACAGTACAAGTATATATACGCATGTATATATATCATGTGTGTGTGTTTATATGTATGTATATACATGTGTATATATGTATGCACAAATTGCACATGGATATATATGTACTATAATTAAAATAAAGTAAACTTTTATGAAGCACTTACAAGTGCCACCAGGAAGAGAGCAGGCTGCAGAGGACGCTAGACAGCCATTAACAATACTCATGCAGCATTTAAAAAAAAAAAATTTTTTTTTTTTTTTTTTTTGGGTGGAGGGGGGTTTCTGGGTACTCGGAAACCCCCCCTGGGTGCGCCACTGGGTTCGGAACTGCGCATGCGCGGCGTGTGCTTTGCGTCGCCGGGCAACGACGTGCACAGAGAAAAAAGACGCAGCGCCGATCGCAAGAAGATTGACAGCGGAGAGACGTTCCGGAGCGGATACTCACCATTGGATGCCGTTTTCGAGGAGTGGTCCTCCGAACGCAGGTGTGTCCAGGCAAACGGAGGGCGGATGTCTGACTTCATAGCCGGGAGGAACGTCGCTGCATCCTTCGCACAGGGTAAATAGCTCCAGCCTTTCTCTTCAACTGCACAAAACTTTTTTAGCTAAGCAGGGCTGCACAAGCAACCGAGCCCTGCTAAGCTAAAATACACTCCCCCATAGGCGGGGATTAGTTGATCGCACCAGCAGCAAAAAGTTGCTGGCTGCGATCAACTCGGAATGACCCCCACTGTTGTAAGAATTACAACTTAACTCTTTGGCCCAAAACAAATACATCATACACCAAAATGTACAACTGTATCACTCATTAGGCTGCCATGTCCTGTGGCATTGTTTCCTGATCACATGGCTTCACATGTTGTGCAAAATGGCCCTTCTTTACAATAGTAAAACAAAATATTAGTTTGAAGATTATATTAACATAACATTGCACCTCCCCAGCCGACCTTTATTATGTATTTATTTATTTATTAACAGTTTCTTATATAGTGCATTATATTCTGTTGCGCGTTACAATGAGAACAGTAATAGAACAAAACTGGGTAAAAACAGACAGACATAGAGGTAGAAAGGCCCTGCTCGCAAGCTTACAATCTATAGGGAAATAGGCATTGATACACAAGGATAGATGCTTTCTATTGCATTTGACCTAACAGTGAGTAGAATGTATCCATTGATTGTCCCAAATTCACCACTTTCTATCATACAGTACTTCATACTTGCCTACTCTCCCGGAATGGCCGGGAGGCTCCCGAAAATCGGGTGACCCTCCCGGCCCCCTGGAAGAGCAGGCAAGTCTCCCGATTTCATGGGTCCCGTCTGCCCACTTAATGTGTAAAGTGGGCGGTCCGGGCAGTCGATGACGCGATTCTTGCTGAATCGCGTCATCATAGCCACGCTCCCCTGCAGTGTAATGCCGGTGATCGCGGCATTACAGAGCAGGGGCGTGGCTTAAAGGAGGTGCCACTGTAACCCCGCCCCTGCCCCGCCCCCATCCTTCATTCGGTCCCCCCTCCTTACGTCACAGCCCTCCCCTGTCCCCCTGCTGAGCCAACCTGTCTGCTCTCTCCCGCAGAGAGCAGCCAGAATGTCAGCAAGTATGCAGTACTTGCTGACTTTTTACTCTGAGAGCTGCCTGAGGTGGAAGCTCAGGTGGGAGTTGCTGGGGGTTTAGCTCAGGTGGGAGTTGCTGGGGGTTTGGTGCCATGAATTCCATCATTATGGCCCCACCCTCACTATACAGTGTGGCAAATTGCAGAATTGTGCCCTCAAACTGCCCACTTTTCTAGGGTAGTGGGCAGACCCAGGAAGCTAGACTACTCCTCAGGAGTCTGGGGGAGCTACCTGATATTCATGACTCTCCCGAACATTTCAGGAAACTAGGCAGGGGTGCGTACTAGCCACAAATGGACAGCTGTTGATTTTCAATAAGGATATATAAAGTTGGTAACTAGGAAACGTCTGACAAAAACATTCACTTTTAAAGATCATTACAAGTCAAGTTGTACGTCTACTTTTTGTGTAGAGATCTGATTTCATATCACAAATTCACCCCTGATGCCATCCCTCCTATTGCTATTTCCTGTCTACTCAACATCAAAGGTGATCAGGACACTATTAATTCCACCTCAACTACTATGGACACCGCACTGTAGAACACAGGAGATAGCACTAATGTGCCACACTACCTGTATGCAAGGCCTGGTTCAGAGGTGCATGCAAATACCATCATGATTGCCATTACGTGTGCAGTATATTTGCAGAAATATGCAAATGTTGTAGACGCCAGGATTTGTACTGATAACGTCCACAGCCATCATCTTTGATCTTCTGCTTGCATGCAAAGACACACCATCAACCACACCATCGAACATCTACGAAACTCTACGGTCAGAATGTCAATCGGAACGAAGATGTCGGGGGGCTATATTGACTGCGTAAGGAGTTGGAGGCTTAGAGATGCCGCCTGAAACACTCACGGTATTCCCGCATTTGAGTCACCACCCACAAACGTTCCCTGTCTTTCAATCACTGTGTCCTAGTTCTTAAAGCTACTGCCATTGATGAACATCAGCATTGCGTACAGCTCTGAACCAGACCCTCAGTAACTAGTAACTCAGTTCATGCATGTGCTGACACAGCCATGTAAACTTTCACCATCACTAATTAGTGGCTAATTAGCAGTAGTAGTGCTTGCAGGGAAAGCTGCTTTTCGGAGAAGCTGTCCCTGCACCGTAACAATACTAAATTGCTCTGGTAGTTTGGTATCTGCAGCTGCAACGTACAGTGAGTCGGAGTCCTAATTAAAGGGCACTTATCGAGGCTTGATGATAAATATGCCGCTAATTCTAATATTACATATTGCTACTTGTAGAGACTATGCATTAGCATTTTAGACCTACAGTATCAGGCTTTATGTTCATGTTTTCCTAAAAGTGACTGTCCGGGACTGAACTGTTGTCCTGTCCTCCACTGATTCATGTTTATCTCGGTTTGTAGCAAAGTTATCTGCTTCAACACATAACTGATAAATACACTATGTAACATATTGCCTCTAATCAGAAATACTGTATAAATACTGTATAAGCACCTTTCCAGTGGCGTAAGTTGAGTTCGTCACAGTTGCCCGCCCCCCCTTATATTTAGATAAGTGTGTGTGTGTGTGTGTGTGTGTGTGTGTGTGTGTGTGTGTGTGTGTGTGTGTGTAGTGTTCTGAATTTTTTTTTATATACTGTATATATACATTTCATTGTCTTTTATTTTAAATCACACATTTCTTAGCAGTCATACCCAGGATTAGAACCCACTGACAGCAGACACTTTACTGATTGAGCTATTTGCTCCAGTACAGGAAGCATGAGAATTGTAACTATATGAAGTTATGTGTAATTGTCAGAGACGTAACTTCATATAGTGAAAAGATAGTGGCAGCCATCAATTAACTTACTTCAATGGTGTCACAGAATGGGGGGAGAAGAGCCCCCCTTCAGAGCAGGAGCCCGGCGGCAGATGACTCAGTTGCCTCCCAGAGTTCTGCCTCTGCACCTTTCTAAAACAACGGTTACCCTATAAGGGTAATATACTACAGGAAATGGCTCAGCTACAGTTATATGTGAAGTGCCAAAGATTCTGATTGTTTTCAATTATTTTCCCAAGTGATGCTTCTCATCAGTTCAATAAATTGTATATTATAGAACTTACTTCTGCTTAACCTTTTTAACCCTCCGTCGGACGCACCTCTGGGACTCCCGGGTTCGGGTGCAGTGCGCCTGACAGGCGCCAGTAAGAAAATCATCATTAGCACCTAATTAACTCAATTCGAAAAAGTGATCAGTGACCTTCATTAGGACGTACAAAGAGAGAATATTCGAAATCTAATTAAAAAAATCTAATTTATTAACCTCAAAGTAAGTAAAACAAAAAATACTGAAATTTAAGACCTGCCACCTCATTGCCTTCAGTTTTCATGACAAAAAAATCAAATGAACATTAAAATTATGAACAAAACTGGAAATGTAGGCACAGTAGAGTCAGTCTCACTCGGAATCACTGTTGGAAAGTTAAGCAGTAGAGATGCATTGGCACAGTGAAGTTGCAAGGTATTTGCATGGGACAGGCAGATCGCTTTGTGACATTTATGGCATTCATAATTTCGACTTCTTTCTGTCACCCATTTCTGCAGTACAGGTGATGCATCTATGTCTTTTTGGAGGTGGGAGGGGGGAATTTCTCTAGATCATCGATGGGGCAAAATCTTTTCAGGCGGGTTTGCAGGCTGCAGGGGATTCCAGACATCTTCAAACTTCTTTGGCTTAGCTCTCCAATCATCAGTTCATGTACCAACCTTTTCAGGTACACTCTTCTACGCAGTGGTTCGAGTTTATTGCCGAGGTAAATGATTTGAGAATTGATGTCACCCATATTGAGCATTGTGAAGAAGATGACCATTGGCCAGTGCTTGATGCAGCAAATCTCTTATTTCTTCAAGGTGACTCTGGTTAGTCAAATCGTAGGTTTTACGGGCCATTTCAGCAGAAAATCTGAATCAAAAAAGAGAAATCCAGAACATGAGTACAAGTTTGGGCGCACCCTGGACAATCTTACATATTTCCGCAAAATATCCACAACCTTTGTAATTTTCATTCATAAAATGAGCAAGATAAACAATTAATAGATGACAATTCAAGGAAATACGAACCTTCAAAAGTCGGACGAGTTCGGGCGCAATGGGCCTGAGAGGCCAGGAGGGTCCCTACTGCACTCCACGCAGGCAATGGGAAAACTAACTAGGGGGGTTTCGAACAGCACCTAGATATAGGAAGGTACTAGGAGGGACAGGCCCCTGCGCCCCCTTGGGGCGGAGAGGGGAGCAAGAACAGCTTTGTGGCGCCTGTCAGGCCAGTGCCCGATGAGGGTTAGAGACATATAACACCCTCACCTCCCTAACAAGACAACAAGTAATGCTTTAATCATGCTTGGAGACACAAAGTACCAGCCAATCAGCTCCTGTCAGTTTATAGTCTGTGTTTAAAAAAACGACAGGAGCTGATAGGTTGGTACTCTATCTCTGTCTACTTTAGTACTCTCCAAGCATTAATGCATATGCCTCCAGGGGTGATAATTGCTAGGAGGAGGTGTAAGCAAAAACTTAAAGCTGGGTACACATGAGACAGTTTTTTTTAATGATTTGCCCAATTCCAATGTATCGTAATGACAAATCGTTCAAATCGTCCAGTGTGTACCCACTATGTCGCTGAGTGTTAGGTAGAGAGAGAGAGGAGAGAGAGTGTAGGTAGAGAGAAAGAGGAGAGAGAGTGTTAGGGAGAGAGAAGGAGGAGAGAGAGTGTTAGGGAGAGGGAGAGAGTGTTAGGGAGAGAGGAGAGTGTTAGGGAGAGAGAGGGAGGAGAGATAGTGTTAAGGAGAGAGAGTGTTAGGGAGAGAGAGAGAGAGAGAGAGAGAGAGAGGAGAGTGTTAGGGAGAGAGAGAGAAGAGAGAGAGTTAGGGAGAGAGAAGAGAGTTAGGGAGAGAGAGAGGAGAGAGAAAGTTAGGGAGAGAGAGGAGAGAGTGTTAGGGAGAGAAAGAGACAGTGTTAGGGAGCGAGAGAGAGAGAGAGAGAGAGAAGCTAGAGTGTTAGTGAGCAGCAACAGTATTAGGGAGAGAGGAAAGAGAGTGTTAGGGAGAGAGATAGAGGAGAGAGAGTGTTAGGGAGAGAAAGAGAGAAGCTAGAGTGTTAGAGAGGAGCGAGAGTGCTAGGGAGAGAGGAAAGAGAGTGTTAGGGAGTGTGTGGGAGAGAGAGAGTAGCAAGAGTGTTAGGGAGAGAGAGAGTGTAAGGAGAGAGAGAGAGGAGAGAGTGTTAAGGAGAGAGAGAGACAAGCAAGAGTGTTAGGGAGAGAGAGAGGATAGAGTGTTAGGGAGAGAGAGGAGAGGGTGTTAGGGAGAGAGAGAGGAGCGAGAGTGTTAGGGAGAGAGGAAAGAGAGTGTTAGGGAGAGAGACAGAGTGTTAGGGAGAGAGAGCGAGAGAGAGAAGAGAGAATGTTAGGGAGCGATAAAGGAGCGAGAGTGTTAGGGGGGGGAGAGAGAGAGGAGAGAAAGTGTTAGGGGGAGAGAGAGGAGAGAGTGTTAGGGGAAGAGAGAGAGGAAAGTTTTAGAGAGAGAGAGAGAGAGAGAGAAAGAAAGAGCGAGGGGAGAGAGAGTGTAAGAGGGAGAGATATGGAGTGAGAGAGAAACTATTATACCTGTCCTGATTACACAGCAGCACAGCCACAGGTCTCTAATGGAGGTGGACACTCCTCAGCATTAGGCCACACCCCCAAAACACCTGCGATTCACGGCAGGTTGGCACTGCTCTGCTGGGAGTTAGTGGTGGGGGAGCGCCGCTGCCTAGTCCCTGCGCTGCACAGAGGTTGTGATGTGCGGTGTTTAAACTGACCGCACATTGCTCCTCCTGTGTACATTGGCCGGCGCCAGGGCCGGCCTGAGCCAATTTTAAATAAAAATTTTGGTGCCCTTTGATGAGATAAACTTCTTAAAGGGACATTGCGTGCCACAAAAGGGGTGTGTTCTCACAAGAAAGTAGCAGGGCCAGACAATTTTTCCCCAGTCTGCAGTACCAGATATACATGGGCGTGGTAAGGCAGTCTGCAGTGCCAGATACACATATGCCCCCAGCAGTGCCAGATACACATATGCCCCCAGCAGTGCCAGATACACATATGCCCCCCACAGTGCCAGATACGCAGCTGTCCCCACAGTGCCGCATATGCCCCCACAGTGCCAAATACGCATATGCCCGCACAGTGCCAGATACATGTATGCCCCCACAGCACCAGATATGCATATGTCCTATAGTGCCAGATACACATATGTCCTTACAGTGCGGCATATGCCTCCACAGTGCCAGATACACTTAAGTCCCGACAGTCCCCACAGTGCCAGACACACAAATGTCCCCACAGTGCCAGATACACATATGCCCCCAGCACCAGATTTGTAGTGCTGCTCACCACCGGGCTCCGCTGTTGCTGCTCTGCTGAGAGCAGAGCCGGCCCTAACCAATATGATGCCCTAGGCAAGATTTTGGCTGGTGCCCCCTGGCACCACCGCTAGCTCCGCCTCTGACCCTGCATCCCTTTCCCAGCACCATCACCTCACCTATATCAGTCCTCATTTTGGTGCTCCTACCCCCTATATTTTAAATAGGAACAGGGGGTACATTCAGTGCACAGCCCAAAACGGGGTGTGTTCTTGCTGGGAAGGGGCATGGCCACACAATAGTACCCCCAATTCAAATGACGACACAGTAGTGCAACTTTATTCACATTTATCATGTGACGGTGTCCCTTAATCACGTTACATCACACAGTAGTACCACTTTACCTTATATATGTTACTCCTCACAGTAGTGCCCCTTATTCACATTACATCACACTGAATTGCTCCTTTTTCACATTACACCACACTATGGGACCTGATCGCTAGGCTGCAGTTTCGCACAGCGGGTGATCAGGTCTAAACTGCGCATGCGTATGCACCACAATGCGCAGGCACGTTGCATGGGTACAAAGCGGATCGCCACTCAGCGATGGGTTTGTGCGAAGAATCCATTTGCATGGCGTTCGCAAGGAGATTGACAGGAAGAGGGCATTTGTGGGTGTCAACTGACCATTTTCAGTGAGTGGTTGGAAAAACGCAGGCGTGTCCATGCGTTTGCAGGGAGGGTTCCTGACGTCAATTCTGGTCCCGGACAGGCTGAAGTGATTGCAGCGGCTGAGTAAGTCCTGGGCTGCGCAGAGACTGCACAAGATCTGTTTGTACAGCTAGGCTACACATGCGTTTGCACACTTGCACAGCTAAAATACTATCTGATCGCAGCAGTGCAAAAATCGCTTGCTATTGATCAGATCTGAATTAGGCCCTATATTGCTCTTTATTCACATTAGACCACACAGTAGTGCCTTTTCTATACATTACACCACACAGTAGAGCACCTTATACACATAATGCCACACATTAGTAATGCCTTTCTGCACATAAT
This sequence comes from Pseudophryne corroboree, assembly GCF_028390025.1. NCBI lineage: Eukaryota > Metazoa > Chordata > Amphibia > Anura > Myobatrachidae > Pseudophryne > Pseudophryne corroboree. The sequence goes on from NC_086448.1 coordinate 684,548,203, forward strand.
ACCACACAGTAATGCCCCTTACACATATGACACACATGATTAATTTCCTTATAAACATCATGCGCTTTACACATTATGTCAACTTTTATTAATGCCCTTATACACATAATGTCCCATACACATATGCTGCACATAATTAATGCCCTTATACACATAATGTCCCATACACATATGCTGCACATTATTAATGCCCTTATACACATAATGACACACATAATGCCCCTTACACATATGCAACGCAATATTAGTGCACTTATACACATAATGACACACAGTGTCCCTTACATATATGCCGCACATTATTAGTGCTCTTATAGACATAATGACACACATAATGCACCTTACACATATGCTGAACACTACTGCACAACCAACCCACCTGCATACAGCACTCACATGGCCTCTAACACTGTGACCTCGGCCTCTGCTTGGATACAGATGTGTCCTCATACATCTTGCCTTAATATGCCATGCAGCAGAAGATGCCTGATGTGAATCAGCTGGCAGCTCTGCTAACGTTGTGCGCCTTTTTTGACGCAAATGCATCTTATTTGCATTACTATGTGGCTAGGATGCACAAATAGCTTCTGCTGATTAAAATTATATGAGGCATGCCTATATTCTGTGTGCGACTGCGGCTGTATCTGTATTCGAAATGCTACGTTACAGTGATTTCCAGTAATACACTGTTACATAGCATTTCGTATGCAGATACAGCCGCAGTCGCACACAGAATATGTGCATGCAGCATATCATTTTAATCAGCAGAAGCTGCTTATGCCCCTGAACATACCAAATGCCCTAGGCAATTGCCTAGTTTGCCTATGCCTAGGGCCGGCTCTGGCTGAGAGGGTCTAGTCTGCGTTGGGCCAGCTCTGCCTCCATTCACTTTTCAGCCTTGCCTTCATTCCTGGTTACACGGAGGGGAGGTGCTGTGTACCCGCGATCACGGGAGTGACATCTGCGATTGTGGGAGGGGGGGGGGGCGCTGTACACTGCGGGAGTAGGAAGACACCGAGCAGGGTGTGTGTGTGGGGGGGGGGGGGGACCCGCGATCGCGGTAGGACACTGTGCATCCATGAGCAGGGGAAGGAAGAGTGGTGAGAGACACTAAGCACCCGCGATCGCAGGAAGACACTGAGTAGGATTGGGAGGGCGTGTGGCTGCGGGCCGCGGCGCCTTCATCATCTGGCGCTCTACACAGCCGCGTACCCGGCATATACGTGGGGCCGGGCCTTGCCGGTGCCTCTCATGTCTGGTGGGGGGCGGGCTTCCCCCTTGCCCCAACCATTCCGATGCCCCCTGCTGTCGCTCTCTGCATCAGCAAGTGTGTATGCACTTGCCGATACTGGCTTCCCTGCCAAGGTCTGATTAGTGTGTACCCAGATTTAGTCCCACCTCCTAGTGGTGAAGTCACCAACACCATTAAGGTGATCTTGTAGCAAACAAAATGTAGAAAAAGGGGTAAAGGATTCTGCACAGGCTAAAGATAGCACTAAGCATCAATTGTTTGAAGGTCTTTAGGATGACAGTATGTAGGTCGACCACTATTGGTCAACAGTAAGTAGGTCGACAGGGACTCTAGGTCGACATGTTCTAGGTCAACATGACACAAGGTCGACATGAGGTTTTAAAAAAAACCAGTTTTTTAACTTTTTCATACTTTACGATCCACGTGGACTACAACCGGGAATGGTAACCTGCCTTGCCCGAAGCATGGCAAGTGAAGCGAGCCATGCAAGGGACACGGTGCACTAATTGGGGTTCCCGGTTGCTGTACGGAGAAAATGACACCAAAAAAAGTAAAAAATCTCACATTGACCTTTTCTCATGTCGATCTAGACTCCCTGTCATCCTAGAAACCATGTCGACCTACTTACTGTCGACCAATAGTGGTCGACCTAGACACTGTTGACCTAAGTCTAATCTACCTAACATACCACACCCGTTTGTAGATAGAAAGACATTTTCTTAATGTACTGTATGTAAAGAAGTTGGCAGTGCCCCAGAGTCAGTAATGTCCAGTATATAAAGAGAAAGAGACACACTCTTATAATCTAAACAATAGAATAAAAATAAACGTTTACTTAAAGTTTAAAACAATATACATGTATACCTTGTAAAAAATTCTAAATATATTTTTTTAGACTAGAAACACCAATCAGAGAACAAGTTCCCATAGACAGGCTGCCCTGAAAATGTACTAATTACATGGGTATCAACCTAAAAAATGGGGAATTAACGTGACCAGTGAGTGAACCTCTCACAGATCCCCCTTATTATTATGTAAGTCACAATTATAGCAGCATTGTGGCCCACAATGGACTAAATTGAAAATTTTCAACTGTACAATTTAAGTTATAGCCCTTAAATAGGGTAATAGCTTGGGGTGGGAGTGGGACTCCTGAAAATTAGAATAAAAGTAATATATAATGTATGTATGAGCCACAGTAAATCATTTGTCCAAATACCAAATCGTAACTAATACTCCTGCACAAACACAGAGCGCACAAATATCTCCAATATGGGAACCACAAAATAAATTGTACTCTTAATAAACTGCGCAGTGGATCAGGTGAGAGTCAGCATGGGTTTATTTTGCTGACAGAGAAAAGCAGTATATATATATATATATATATATATATATATCTACTACCAACAAATCTTTATTTCTCTGACGTCCTAAGTGGATGCTGGGACTCCGTAAGGACCATGGGGAATAGCGGCTCCGCAGGAGACAGGGCACAAAAGTAAAGCTTTAGGATCAGGTGGTGTGCACTGGCTCCTCCCCCTATGACCCTCCTCCAAGCCTCAGTTAGATTTTTGTGCCCGAACGAGAAGGGTGCAGGCTAGGTGGCTCTCCTGAGCTGCTTAGAAGTAAAGTTTAAATAGGTTTTTTATTTTCAGTGAGACCTGCTGGCAACAGGCTCACTGCATCGAGGGACTAAGGGGAGAAGAAGCGAACTCACCTGCGTGCAGAGTGGATTGGGCTTCTTGGCTACTGGACATTAGCTCCAAAGGGACGATCACAGGTACAGCCTGGATGGGTCCCGGAGCCGCGCCGCCGGCCCCCTTACAGATGCTGAAGAGTGAAGAGGTCCAGAAATCGGCGGCAGAAGACGTTCCTGTCTTCATTAAGGTAGCGCACAGCACTGCAGCTGTGCGCCATTGCTCCCAGCACACTTCACACTGCGGTCACTGAGGGTGCAGGGCGCTGGGTGGGGGGCGCCCTGGGCAGCAATGTAAATACCTCCTATGGCAAAAAATACATCACATATAGCCCCTGGGCTATATGGATGTATTTAACCCCTGCCAGTTTTCCAGATAAAAGCGGGAGAAGAGCCCGCCGAGAAGGAGGCGGGGCCTATCTCCTCAGCACACGGCGCCATTTTCCCACACAGCTCCGCTGGTAGGAAGGCTCCCAGACTCTCCCCTGCACTGCACTACAGAAACAGGGTACAACAGAGAGGGGGGGCACTTATTTGGCTAAAAATATATATAAGCAGCTATAAGGGATAGACACTTATTATAAGGTTGTCCCTATACAGTTTATAGCGCTTTGGTGTGTGCTGGCAAACTCTCCCTCTGTCTCCCCAAAGGGCTAGTGGGGTCCTGTCCTCTATCAGAGCATTCCCTGTGTGTGTGCTGTGTGTCGGTACGTTTGTGTCGACATGTATGAGGAGAAAAATGATGTGGAGACGGAGCAGATTGTCTGTAATAGTGATGTCACCCCCTAGGGGGTCGACACCTGAGTGGATGTACTGTTGAAAATTACGTGACAGTGTCAGCTCTGTATAAAGACAGTGGTTGACATGAGACAGCCGGCTACTCAGCTTGTGCCTGTCCAAACGTCTCATAGGCCGTCAGGGGCTCTAAAGCGCCCGTTACCTCAGATGGCAGATACAGACGCCGACACGGATACTGACTCCTTTGTCGACGGTGAAGAGACAACCGTGATTTCCAATAGGGCCACACGTTACATGATTGAGGCAAGGGAAAATGTTTACACATTTCTGATAATATGAGTACCACCAAAAAGGGGTATTATGTTTGGTGAGGAAAAACTACCTGTAGTTTTCCTGAATCTGAGAAATAAAATGAGGTGTGTGATGATGCGTGGGTTTCCCCCCGATAACAATTGATAATTTCTAAAAAGTTATTGGCAGTATACCTTTTCCCGCCAGAGGTTAGGGTGCGTTGGGAAACACCCCCTAGGGGGGATAAGGCGCTCACACGCTTGTAAGAACAAGGGCTCTACCCTCTCCTGAGATGGCCGCCCTTAAGGATCCTGCTGATAGAAAGCAGGAGGGTATCCTAAAATGTATTTACACACATACTGGTGTTATACTGCGACCAGCAATCGCCTCAGCCTGGATGTGCAGTGCTGGGTTGGCGTGGTCGGATTCCCTGACTGGAAATATTGATATCCTAGATAAGGACAGTATATTATTGCCTATAGAGCATTTAAAATATATGCGAGATGCACAGCGGAATATTGCCGACTGGCATCAAGTATAAGTGCGTTGTCCAATTCTACCAGTAAAGTGGTCAGGTGAGGCGGATTCCAAACGGCATTTGGAAGTATTGCCTTAAAAAAGGCATTTGGGGTCGGTCTTTCAGACCTGGTGGCCACGGCAACAGCTGGGATATCCACGTTTGTACCCCAGGTCGCCTCTCAAAATAAGACGCGGTATTATCAGGCGCAGTCCTTTGTTGGCAAGCGGACAAAAGGTTCCTCTTTTCTGCTCGTGACAGAGGGAGAGGAAAAAGGCTACAGAGATGAGCCAGTTCCCAGGAACAGAAATCCTTTCCCGCCTCTGCCAAGCCCTTAGTATGATGCTAGGGCTTTACAAGCTCAGGCACGGTGGGGGCCCGTTCTCAATGAATTTCAGTGCGCAGTGGGCTCACTCGCAAGTAGACCCCTGGATCCTTCAGGTAATATTTCAGGGGTACAAATTGGAATTCGAGACGTCTCCCCCTCGCCGTTTCCAAAAGTCGGTTTTACCGACGTCTCCCTCTGACAGGGAGGCAGTTTTGGAAGCCATTCACAAGCTGTATTCCCAGCAGGTGATAATCAAGGTACCCCTCCTGCAAAAGGAAACGGGGTATTATTCCACACTATTGTGGTACCGAAGCCAGACGGCTCGGTGAGACCGATTCTAAATCTAAAATCTTGAATACAGAGGTTCAAATTCAAGATTGAGTCACTCAGAGCAGTGATTGCGAACCTGGAAGAAGGGGACTACATGATGTCTCGGGACATCAAGGATGCTTACCTTCATGTCAAAAAATTTACCCTTCTCACCAAGGGTACCTCAGGTTATGGTACAGAACTGTCACTATCAGTTCAGACGCTGCCGTAGGGATGGTCCACGGCACCCCGGGTCTTTACTAAAGTAAGGACCGAAATGATGATATTCCTTCGAAGGAAGGGAATTTTAGTTATTCTTTACTTGGACGATTCCCTGATAAGGGTAAGATCCAGGGAACAGTTGGAGGTCAGTGTAGCACTATCTCAGGTAGTGTTGCGGCAGCACGATTGGATTCTCAATATTCCAAAATCGCAGCTGGTTCCGACGACTTGTCTTCTGTTCCTAGGGATGATCCTGGACACAGTCCAGAAAGAAGGTGTTTCTCCCGGAGGAGAAAGCCAGGGAGTTATCCGAGCTAGTCAGGAACCTCCTAAAACCGAGCCAAGTCTCAGTGCATCAATACACAAGGGTTCTGTGTAAAAATGGTGGCTTCCTACGAAGCAATCCCATTTGGCAGATTCCACGCAAGGACTTTCCAGTGGGACCTACTAGAAAAATGGTCCGGGTCGCATCTTCAGATGCATCAGCGGATAACCCTGTCACCAAGGACAGGGGTATCCCTCCTGTGGTGGTTGCAGAGTGCTCATCTTCTAGAGGGCCGCAGATTCGGCATTCAGGACAGGGTCCTGGTGACCACGGATGCCAGCCTGCGAGGCTGGGGAGCAGTCACACAGGGAAGGAATATCCAGGGCTTATGGTCAAGCCTGGAGACATCACTTCACATACATATCTGAAGCTAAGGGCCATTTACAATGCTCTAAGCTTAGCAAGACCTCTGCTTCAAGGTCAGCCGGTGTTGATCCAGTCGGACAACATTACGGCAGTCACCCACGTAAACAGACAGGGTGCCACAAGAAGCAGGAGGGCAATGGCAGAAGCTGCAAGGATTCTTCGCTGGGCGGAAAACCATGTGATAGCACTGTCAGCAGTATTCATTCCAGGAGTGGACAACTGGGAAGCAGATTTCCTCAGCACGACCTCCACCCGGGAGAGTGGGAACTTCACCCAGAAGTCCTCCACATGATTATAAACCGTTGGGAAAAACTCGACAGGTATTGCGCCAGGTCAAGGGACCCTCAGTCAATAGCTGTAAAGGCTCTGGTAACACCGTGGGTGTACCAATCAGTGTATGGGTTCCCTCCTCTGCCTCTCATACCCAAGGTACTGAGATTGGTAAGATGGAGAGGAGTAAGCACTATATTCGTGGCTCCGGATTGGCCAATAAGGACTTGGTAACCGGAACTTCAAGAGATGCTCACGGAGGATCCGTAGCCTCTACCTCTAAGAAGGGACCTGCTCCAGCAAGGACCCTGTCTGTTCCAAGACTTACCGCGGCTGCGTTTGACGGCATGGCGGTTGAACGCCGGATCCTGAAGGAAAAAGGCATTCCGGATGAAGTCATCCCTATCCTGATCAAAGCCAGGAAGGATGTAACCGCAAAACATTATCACCGCATTTGGCGAAAATATGTTGCGTGGTGCGAGGCCAGTAAGGCCCGACGGAGGAAATTCGACGATTCCTACATTTCCTGCAAACAGGAGTGTCTATGGGCCTGAAATTGGGGTCCATTAAGGATCAAATTTCGGCTCTGTCAATTTTCTTCCAAAAAGAACTAGCTTCAGTCCCTGAAGTTCAGACGTTTGTAAAAGGGGTACTGCATATACAGTCTCCTTTGGTGCCTTCAGTGGCACCTTGGGATCTCAATGTAGTTTTTGGGTCCCAAAAGTCACATTGGTTTGACCCACTTAAATCTATGGAGTTAAAATATCTCACAGGAAAAGTGGTCATGCTGTTGGCTCTGGCCTGGGCCAGGCGCGTGTCAGAATTGGCGGCTTTATCCTGTAAAAGCCCTTATCTGATTTTCCATTCGGACAGGGCGGAATTGAGGACTCGTCCTCAGTTTCTCCCTAAGGTGGTTTCAGCGTCCACCTGAACCAACCTATTGTGGTGCCTGCGGCTACTAGGGACTTGGAGGACTCCAAGTTGCTAGACGTTGTCAAGGCCGGAAAATATATGTTTCCAGGACGGCTGGAGTCAGAAAATCTGACTCGCTGTTCATCCTGTATGCACCCAACAAGCTGGGTGCTCCTGCTTCTAAGCAGACGATTGCTCGTTGGATTTGTAGTACAATTCAGCTTGCACACTCTGTGGCAGGCCTGCCACAGCCAAAATCTGTTAAAGCCCATTCCACAAGGAAAGTGGGCTCATCTTGGGCGGCTGCCCGAGGGGTCTCGGCTTTACAACTTTGCCGAGCAGCTACTTGGTCAGGGGCAAACACGTTTGCTAAATTCTACAAATTTGATACCCTGGCTGAGGAGGACCTGGAGTTCTCTCATTCGGTGCTGCAGAGTCATCCGCACTCTCCCGCCTGTTTGGGAGCTTGGTATAATCCCCATGGTCCTTACGGAGTCCCAGCATCCACTTAGGACGTCAGAGAAAATAAGAATTTACTTACCGATAATTCTATTTCTCGTAGTCCGTAGTGGATGCTGGGCGCCCATCCCAAGTGCGGATTGTCTGCAATACTTGTATATAGTTATTGTTACAATAACATCGGGTTGTTTATTGTTGTGAGCCATCTTTCAGAGGCTCCTACGTTTTATCATACTGTTAACTGGGTTCAGATCACAAGTTGTATGGTGTGATTGGTGTGGCTGGTATGAGTCTTACCCGGGATTCAAAATCCTTCCTTATTATGTACGCTCATCCGGGCACAGTATCCTAACTGAGGCTTGGAGGAGGGTCATAGGGGGAGGAGCCAGTGCACACCACCTGATCCTAAAGCTTTACTTTTGTGCCCTGTCTCCTGCGGAGCCGCTATTCCCCATGGTCCTTACGGAGTCCCAGCATCCACTACGGACTACGAGAAATAGAATTATCGGTAAGTAAATTCTTATTATCAAATACATATATGCAAAAAGCCACTGCAGCCATTAATTCAGCAGAGTTTTTTCAAACTATGGGGGTAATTCTGAGTTGATCGCAGCAGGAATTTTGTTAGCAGTTGGGCAAAACCATGTGCACTGCAGGGGAGGCAGATATAACATGTGCAGAGAGAGTTAGATTTGGGTGGGTTATTTTGTTTCTGCGCAGGGTAAATAAATACTGGCTGCTTTATTTTTACACTGCAAATTAGATTGCAGATTGAACACACCACACCCAAATCTAACACTCTCTGCACATGTTATATCTGCCTCCCCTGCAGTGCACATGGTTTTGCCCAACTGCTAACAAAATTCCTGCTGCGATCAACTTGGAATTGCCCCCTATATGGGGAAAAAACTGATAGCTTGCTGCGCATGTGATGAGCTGCTCAGTTTCTAGATCAGGGGATCAGATTTATGGAGAGTTTCACTAAGCGCTGTGTCTGTCTTTGGTGTGGTGAATAAAAAACTTAAAACCAGTGATGATAATAAATAAAACTTGAAATAAAAATAAAATAAAAATGAGTTGCAGCTGTGAATAAGAAAGGAAAGAAGAAAGTACAGTGGGTGCAGCTGTAGAAAAGGAATAGAAAAATGTAAGGACACTTGAGATGAATTAAAAAAATTTTTTTTAAAAAACAATAGTCTATTGACACCTTCTGGGTGGTTTGTTGGAGCTATTGAACACTTTGTGGGTAAGGGTCAAGTACTGCTTACTGTGTAATAAACACTCGTGCTTTTTTTACATTCATCTCAAGTGTCCTTACCTTTTTCTGCCCCTTCTCTACAGCTGCACCCACTGTACTTTCTTCTTCCTTTTCTTATTCACAGCTACAACTAATTTTTTTTTTTTTTAGTTCAATTTTTATTTATCATCATCACTGGTTTTATTATTTTATTCACCACACCACAGACAGACACAGCGCTTAGTGAAACTCTCCAGCACAGTTTGTGTTCGTTGGGAGGCTTGCCACCTAAGCAACAGCTGATGGGTTGGTGTGCAAGCCTCCCGCCGTTTGCTGAGAAGGTAAAGTGACAGAAAGCTTTCACTTACCTTCTCCACAGCCAGGGGAGCGCAGATGCCGCGGGTACACCTCACTGACGTGCACCAAGCAGATTAAAGGCTAAGCCTCACCCCCCAAACTCACCTGCAGCGCACCCACCCCTTCCCCACCACCTCTGGAGCCCCTCCTCCATCCGTTGCAACCCCGCACCTGCCCCTCCCCGACACACGTCACACCCACCCCTACCCCACCTGCAGCTCCTCCAGACCCCTCCCCCATTCGTGGACCCCACTCCCCTGACCCTTTACCACCTGCAGCACCTCCAGACCATCTCCCCCATCCACGTACCCCCCCATCCGCACATACCCCAACCATAGTACCTCCAGACACCCTTCCCCATCTGCGGCACCCCCACACCCGGCCCTCCCCCACTCATGACACCCCCGCAACCGCTACTCCCCCCCTCCCCCATCAGTCACTCCCCCACATTTGCCACTCCCCCAACCACAGCACCCTACTAGGTGATTCATCGTGCCCTGCGTGCGCTGTTCACGCCGTTGCAAGGGGCTATGGCCACTTAATCATCGCACGCCCTTTGTCCATGCAATATTTCACCACTCACAAAATTATGATTGGCGGTAATACTGCATATAATAAAAATGTTGCACGGCCCAATGGCATGCAAGGGTCAAGGGGCGTAGCCCCTTCCGACGGTGTGAAGAGCGCCTGTAGGGCACGATGAATCACCTAGTTATTAATAAAACAAATGCAATGTTAAACATCAAAAACTGATCTTTATTGTCTTTCAGTTGAATGTAACTATTTGAAGGCTCATCTCCTTTAGCTATGGTTCAATAAACAGTGATGTGGTTTTGGTTGAACAGAATATCAATCTTTTTTATTTTTTGTTAACATACATACTCTGCATCCGAGTAGGATGCTATATCTTTAGCTAAACAATTCCTCAGCAGAACCGACACACATTACACATATTAACAGTTTAAGGTGACAGTAGGTAAGTCCACAGTAGGCTCATTCCAATATCAATATCAGTAATAATAATAAAAACAATTATAAGTATTATTAATATTATTATTTGCATTACCCACACAAATTATATGTGTTTTTTTTGTTTTTGTTTTTTTTAACCAACAAATACTTTGTATATTTTTTTGTTTGTTTTGGCATTAAATAATCCACCTTTCCAAAACAGCAAAGGCCTATATGCAGATTTTCATAATAACATCTGCTCTTGAAAATGATACTCCCATTTTTCTTCTATTTGATTGAATGAAACGCATAAAAGGGCTGAATGTGAGTTGAGATAAAAGCATAACAAAAAAAAAGTATTTTTTTTCACTGGACAAAACATGCTGCAATGCAAGGGATGCAAATACATTTATTATCTTGCATCCAGGGTAAATATGGTCATCTTCTGCATGTGGTCCACAAATGCTGGATAGCTTTATTTTTACACTGTAATATAGATTGAGTTTGGACATGCCCAGGAGTGTTTTAAGAGAGACTACTGGCAGCGTAGTAGACTCAGATTTTATTGCGCATACGTAGGCAGGGCCGGCTCTACCATTAGGCAGCTTTAGGTGGCTGCCTAGGGGCGCCGGCTCCTGGAGGGCGCCACTGAATTCATCTGTCAAAAAGTTAAAGGATGTGTCTTTATGCAGCCTCCACCTTTTACACACTGCACTGGCTGCTGCTGCTGCAGGTCTAATCAGGCGCATCCGCCGCTATCAGGCTGTACCACATAGTGCCTCAGCTCTTCCTCTGTGCTGACACGTGTAACATCAAGTCATGTGACGGCACAAAGGAGGCAGATGTTACTATGGCTCCCGAGGGGCGCCCCTACGGCTGCTCCTCATAGCCCTGATGCACCTCCTCCAATATACAGTACATATATATTATCCTGCCACTCAGCAACATTTTTAAATTGGCCTCAGCGTCCTATACAATTCCTAACATAGGGAAGAAATGGCTCTAAATTGCACACCCCCCAGTAATGAAAAGTGCTGTGCTGCTGAGAATAAAGTAGTATACAAAGACAAAGGGGGTGCAGATGCACTATGCGATCATTAAATTTCAATATAATAAAATATAATCTATCATAAGAGGTTGTTAATATATCGTTGATATCGGCCTGCACACCAATCGTCCAGGTCACATCTTGTCGAGCAGGTCCCTAACAATATGGGGCCAACATCTGGGACGCAAGGAACCCCAAAACATGATCCAGCAATTCCTAACATGCCAGCTAGTGTGTATACATAGGCAGTAAGAATGGTAGTCACTCAAGGATTTGAAAGTGAAAGTATATTGTGAACACCTTTTTCACTTTAAAAGTGCTTGAGTGTTATCCCTTGTCTCTGTATATGTATATGACATTATATATCTTTATTTCTGGATTCCAATTAGGGTATGTAGACTTTTTATACCCACTGTATGTATATGCAATAACAGGCTCAAAAAGACAACAATCCATTTAGCTTTATTCAATAATATCTTTATTTTAATAACAGCAGAGATTTTTCTCCTATTGATACAATTAACAATTTGTCAAAAAAAAACCCCCACTATAGTATCAAAATTCTCATTAAGAAATTCAAGATTCTGCACTAAGAACAACAAATGTTACAATATAAAAATTATTGTGTTATTCATATTATAATCTGTATAGTGCAGGATTTAGTAACATAGTAACATAGTATTTGAGGTTGAATAGAGGCAAATTGCCCATCGTGTTCAACCTGTTTTAAGTTGTGACGATTCTACATACTTGCTAAATAATGTTTTATGACAAGTTAGCTACTATAACTCATGTTACCCCCGGATTAACCACGTTGATATTTTAAGTATTCTAACCTTGGATAGCTTTTTCATTCAGAAATGTATCCATTCCTTTTTTAAATCCAATTACAGAGTCCGCCATTACCACCTTCCCTGGCAGGGAATTCCATATCCTGATTGCCCTAACAGTGAAGAACCCTTTCCTCCGTTGCGTTCGGAACATTCTCTCCTCCAGTCGCAACGAGTGCCCACGTATCCTCGAGTTATTGCTCAGTCTAATTTCCTATGATTTAATCCTTTAATGTACAGACACAGATGGTATCTGGATGATTGGTGGACAGTAAAAAGGTTGACAGACCCCAAACGACATGCATTAAGTCGACTGGTACAAGAGGTTGACAGGTCAATGGTCAACACAAGTTTTTCATGTTTTTGACTTTTTCATCCATGGACTACAATTTGGAATAGTAACCTTGCCCGAAGCGTGGCGAGCAAAGTGGAACACTAATGGTAATTTTCCCTTAGAAAAAAAGTGTGTGGGGGGGGGACCCATTAAAAAAAATAAAAAATAAAAAATTGTTGACTTGTTTTGTGTCAACTATTTCCATATCGACCTTTTGACCCTGTCGGCCTTTTGTACTGTCTCACTTTTTCCTGTCGACCTTTTCCAAGTCGACCATTTGGGGTAGACCTATTGACTGTAGACCATTTCATGTAGAGCTATTGAACCTCATCTGACACACAGAAGAGTACTTTAGAAGGCAATGTCACTTCTCCAGTCTCATCACACTGGTGGTCACACTACATTGCGCACAATGTGGCAGATGTATTAATCTGGAGAAGGCATAAGGAAATGATAAACCAGTGATAAGTGCAAGGTGAAAAACGCACCAGCTAATACGCTCCTGTGAATTTTCATATTGGAGCTGATTGGCTGGTGCATTTATCACCTTGCACATATCACTGGTTTATCACTTCCTTAACCCACCTCCTGGCTTAATACATCTGCCCCAGTGTTTGTAGAATGTATAAGTAGAATCCATTCATTACAAAACCTCAATGTATGTGAAAATGAATTGCCATGTTTCCATGTTTAAACAAGGGAGCTGGTGTGACACTACCATAAAAGAACAAATATGGAGCTAACTCGTTAACAGATGGCCTATATAGAGGCTCATTAAACTCAAAGCCAATGATCCACTAAAACAATGGTGCAATATATACTGTATGTTATCAAACCATGTCATACTGCTAATTAACGGAGTACAAGCTATTACATTAATTTATCAGAGTACAAGCTATTACATTAATTTATCAGAGGTTTCAGGTATTTACTGGCTGTTAGCAGTCTGCAAATTGACTTATAGGCCCTACACACCGGGCGATTTGACTGCAAGATATGAACGATCTTGTTCATTAATGAACGCGATAACGTTCATATCGTGCAGTGTGGAGGCACCAGCGATGAACAATGCGCGGCCCCACGCTCGTTTATCGCTGGTGCCCCGTCGCTTGTGCATGCAGGCCAATATGGACGATCTCGTCCATATTTGCCTGCAGTTCTATGGAGCCGGGTGACGGGGGGAGTGAAGTAACTTCACTCTCCCCGTCACTGCCCCCCCGCCGCTGGGTTGCCCGTCGGCCGTATCCACCGTCAGGCAGCTCAGCGGCGGATCTATTAATGTGTAGGGCCCATTACAGAAGAGACTTGAGAGAATAGAGAAAAGCTTTCTGTACATTCTCAAATATTATCAGCACAAAGGGCCTAATTCAGACCTGATCGCAGCAGCAAATTTGATAGCAAACTGGCAAAACCATGTGCACTGCAGGTGGAGCAGACATAACGTGCAGAGAGTATTAGATTTGGGTGGGGTGTGTTTAAACTGAAATCTAAATTGCAGTGTAAAAATAAAGCAGCCAGTATTTACCCTGCACAGAAACAATATAACCCACCCAAATCTAACTCTCTCCGCACATGTTATATCTGCCCCCCTGCAATTCACATGGGGGGTCATTCCGACATGATCGCACGCTAGGTTTTTTCGCTGTGCAGCGATCAGGTCACTACTGCGCATGCGTATACACAGCAATGTGCAGGCGCATCGTACGGGTGCAAAGCGGATCGTTGCTGAGTGATGGATTTTACGAAGAATCCATGGGGTTTGCACAGCCGATCGCAAGGAGATTGACAGGAAGAGGGCATTTGTGAGTGTCAACTGACCATTTTCTGGGAGTGGTTTTAAAAACGCAGGCGTGTCCATGCGTTTGCAAGGCGGGTGTCTGACGTCAATTCCGGACAAGAACAGGCTGAAGTGATCGCAGCAGCTGAGTAAGTTCTGAGCTACTCAGAAACTGCACAAAACTTTTTTGTAGCGCTCGGCTGCACATGCGTTTGCACACTTGCAAAGCATCATACACTCCCCTATAGGCGGCGACTATCTGATCGCAGCGCTGCAAAAAACAGCTAGCGAGCAATCAACTTGGAATGACCCCCATGGTTTTTCCCATTTGCTAACAAATTTGCTGCTGCGATCAGGTCTGAGTTAGGCCCAAAGTCCCCAAACTTGACTTAACCCGTTTTAGCCCGGGTGGTAGTTTTCTATTCTACCCAATATTCAATATTTTTTCATTATAGCAAAAAAAACATACTGTAATTTCCATCAGATTTTTCTTAACTGGGACAAAATTTGCAATCCCTCAAGAAATCTTGAAAGTTAGGTGGAAAACTACCCACCCGGGCCAAACTAGACAGAGTGTAGGGGATACAGAAAGCAAAGCAAGAGGTAAAGATAATTTAATAAAAAACCCCATTGGGTACAGACACAAAACAAAGCATACACCATTATTGTACTGTAGGAAGCAATAGTCATAAATGTAACTAAGTACAAAGCACTTATAATACAGATGTATACTAAGTAGCAATAACAACATATGTGAAATTACAAGGATTGATAAAAAAAAAAAAAACAGGCAGCAATAGTAACAACAATAGGTGTACAGTCAGGTCACCTAACTATAAGGCTGATATCAAGCAACTGATTCCATATTATAAACGTGCCACAGATTCCAATTAACCAAAGGGGATGGGGCAGAAGTACAATAAAAACAATTGGTAGTCTCCATTTGGAAATTATCTTGAGCTTTGGATAAACATTTACATCATACTTACCGTCTTTTTGGCTGCTCTCTCCGGGAGAGAGCAGCCAGGTCGGTTCGGCAGGGGGGCGGGCTGCGATGTGAGTGCAGAGGGGGGCGGACCAGAGGCGTGGTGTAGGCGGGCCGGGGGCGTGTCGGAGGCAGGCCGGGGGGTGTCTACGGGATCGCCCCGCCCCCCGCTGTGTAATGCCGCTATTACCGGCATTATACAGCAGGGGGCGTGGCTATGATGACGCGATTCAACAAGAATCGCATCATCGCCTGCCCGGACCGCCCACTTTACTCGCTAAGTGGGCGGCCGGGCAGGGGGGGACCCCTGTAATCGGGAGACTTGCCTGCTCTTCCGGGGGGCCGGGAGGGTCACCCGATTTTCAGGAGCCTCCCGGCCATTCCGGGAGAGTAGGCAAGTCTGATTTACATATGTGGACAGGGTAATTTCAGTGCTGGGTAATTGCTGCATGGGTAGCTATCAGAATGTGTCCTGCTCAGTGGCGGAACTAGCGAGCGGTGGGCCCAGGTGCGACAAAATGCTTTGCCCCCCCCCCCCCAAGTCCACCCCCTCACCCCTGGAGAGGATCTGGTGAGGGGGACCTGCTCAGGGCCAGAGAAATGGATACCTAGCAACAGTGCCGTAACTAGACATTTTAGCACTGTGTGCAAGAAACGGCATCGGAGCCCCACCCCTGCATGCAAAACAGGGGCAGTGCGTACCGTAGGCGCGCACAAAAATACATAGTGGCGTGGCTTCGTGGGGAAGAGGTGTGGCCACAAAATAATACCAATTCATAAAACGGTGCACAGTAGTCTCCATTATTCAAATTACGCTGCACAGTAGCACCACTACACCAGGTAGAGACCCTTTTACACCTTACGGCGGACAGATTCCTCTTTTTTTTTTTTTACACATTACGGCAGACAACGTCCTCCTTTATACACATTACGGCAGACAGCGTGCACTTTTTACACATAACGGCAGACAGTGTGCCCTTGTTACACATAACGGCAGACAGCGTGCCCTTGTTACACATAGCGGCAGACAGCGTACACTTTTTACACATAACGGCAGACAGCGTGCCCTTGTTACACATAGCGGCAGACAGCGTACACTTTTTACACATAACGGCAGACAGCGTGCCCTTGTTACACATAGCGGCAGACAGCGTGCCCTTGTTACACATAGCGGCAGACAGCGTACACTTTTTACACATAACGGCAGATAGCGTGCCCTTTTTACACATTACGGCAGACAGCGTGCCCTTGTTACACATTACGGCAGACAGCGTCCCCCTTTTTACACATTGCGGCAAGCAGATTCCCCATTTTTACACATTGCGGCAGGCAGATTCCCCATTTTTACACATTGCGGCAAGCAGATTCCCCATTTTTACACATTGCGGCAGGCAGATTCCCCCTTTTTACACATTGCGGCAAGCAGATTCCCCATTTTTACACATTGCGGCAGGCAGATTCCCCCTTTTTACACATTGCGGCAGGCAGATTCCCCCTTTTTACACATTGCGGCAGACAGTCGAAAGAAAGAAAGAAAGAAAGAAAGAAAGAAAGAAAGAAAGAAAGAAAGAAAGAAAGAAAGAAAGAAAGAAGAATTATACTTACCCTCTCCGCTGGCTCAGGCTCCTCGGTGCAGCTTCTGGTCACGATCCCCGGGCAGGAGAGAAGGAGGAGGAGGGAGGTGGAGGAGGGAGCCGCAGCAGCGCTGTGTTATTGGTGGAGGCGCTGCTGCCCCTCTGCTTCACTATAGGCTGTTCTCGGAAGACAGCCTATAGTGAAGCAGAGGGACAGCAGCAGCAGCAGCGCCTCAACCAGTAACAAAGCGCTGCTGCGGCTCCCTCCTCCACCTCCCTCCTCCTCCTTCCCCCGTACCGCTGCTCCTCTCCTCTCCTCTCTGGGCGGCTGTGCGCTGTGGGCAGCGGTTGCCCGCAGCACACAGCGGCATGTAATGAGTCAGTTTGACTCATTACATGCTTTGGGCCCCTGGACAGAGGCGGGCCCCAGTGCAACGCACTGGTTGCACTGGCGGTAGTTCCGCCTCTGGTCCTGCTATCATATATATTGGGAAACCTGTAGAAAAATAATGAAGCAGTAAAGGTGCATACACACGGAGAGATTTTAACTATGAGAGATTTTGACTGAGCGTTTTCCCTTGAAATGGCTGTAGGAGATTTTGACTAACTTTTCCAGCGATTTTGACTAAGTGTGCAAGCGATTTTGGTTATGGGTGATTTTGGCTAACTCATTTAAGCAAGGGGATGCTTTTTCTTTTCCAGCGATCTAGCCAAAATTGACTTGCCTGCACAGTCTATTTTTAGCAGCGATAGCGACCTGGCGGGGACGCGCATCGCTATTGCTGGCTGTGTACACACAGAGCGACATGCACTAACTTTCTGAGCCATTTTGACTATATAGTCAAAATCACTCAGCTATATCGCTCCGTGTGTATGAACCTTAAGAGCTCAGCAGGTACGCAAATGTGGGATCCGGTAACCTGGGACATAAGGTTAGTGACACAGACGTTTCTATAATGGGTGCAGTGTGTGCGGTGCACACGGGCCCTTGAGTCCAGAGGGGGCCCCCACCGCACATGCTGCACCTTTTTTAAAATACTCACCCCTCCGGAGTCCAGCGCCGGCATCCGCAGCGCTGTCAAAACACAGTGAAAATGGCTCAGCGGCCATTTTCACGGAGTTTTGCACATGCGCAGTAGAGAAATCTCAGGGAAAATGGCCACCGCACCATTTTCCTGGAGATCTGCGCATGCGTAGCAGAGTCTGAGCCCTTTAGTGCTCAGACTCTACAGTGCTCCGGGCAGAGAGGAGGGGGCCCGAATGGAGGAGGCTGAACACGGGCCTCCTCGTCTCTTAAATCGCCCCTGGTTAGTGATATCTGACCTTAAAAACCTTGTCACTGGACAGTGCCAGGACATGTGGAGTAGATCACCGTCACTACAATTCCTAAAACAGTATTTAATCCTAGAAGGATATGATTCATATGATCCATGCAGGTACATTTATTTTGCACACTGAAATGACCTTCCTGTAGCTAACAGATCCATTGAGCCAGACAGAGCAAAATAATAATAATTATTACTAATAATATTTGGGATTTTCCACGAAAATATATATATTTTCATTTTCAGTTTATGGGTTCTATAAGGTTGCCCGTCGCTGGTCTAGTGCATAGCCATTGTAAACTAAAAAGAATCCCATTAATCAATAAGAGTTTGTCAGTAAACACAAACATATTTGTCATGTGATGGTACACAAAATGATTTCCCACAGTCATTGCTATGTATTGCTCTGGCCTAGCCACTGAGCAGGAAAGGGAGATAATGACATTTTGATGTCTTTTCTACTAGCTGCTCTATGAGCTTCAGTAAAGCTGTGATTTGATATAAGATGACATGTACAGCCCACACTTCTATGACTAATAAGATAAAAACCCACATGCTCAATAGCATCATAAAATAGAATAATACGTCTACTACAAAGGAAGTAAAATAGAGATAAATAACATAGTATTGTTTCAATCTCAATCTAAATGTAAGTAGTGTAAAAAACATTTTTTAACATGAGCCTGAAGATTTGGCTGGTACTATATCTCTCCACTTTATCTCTCTTCAAGGTTTAGTACATCTCCTTCTATCAGTCATAACAATGACTTAACCGTTATTCCGGCAGTTGGTCACAGCTGTACTAGAACGTTCAACCAGCAAAACGTCCGTGTGTGCTTAGACCACGATACGATGTAACAACTGTTACTGTACCTCTGTTGTGCACAAATGTAACCACTGTTGAATTCTGATAGAAAAGTGTGTATCATTTGATGTACTATGTGGCGCCCCCTATCTTATTTAATTTTAAACACTTTTGGCTGAGTCCCGCTGTGGATTTGAGTATTAATTAGAAATGTACGCGTTCGGATTTACCCGAAAACGACATCTTATTGGCTCTCGTATGTCACGTGTTTTTGATAGCCAATAAAAAAATCCAGATAAATCCGAACTCGTGTTAATTTTGACGTTAAGAACTGAGTAAATCCAAACCCACATCTCTAGTATTAATAGGGGAAGGCGTGGACAATATAAACCCTATGGCTGGAATTATAACAAGAGCTCTGGGAGTTCATTTTGGACAACAGTTAGAGTCATTTTGGCATTTGTCTTATGATTATTTATCTACCTATGTGGAGAAAGTGACCTGCACCGAGTAGTGTAGCATAGCAACTTTTACTTTACATTTGCATCTTATTCGCACTGCAGACGCAGCAAAACACCACCTAGTCTGTACCAGAGACACCGGGCTGTGACTTTAACTGCACAGGAATTAATTTACATATGTACAAAGCCACAGATGAAGCACAACGGAACTTGCTGTGAAAAATGCATCAACCTCTGCATCATGTGACTTTATATACAGATTCAGACTCATTCGCACACTGTCTCGTGAAGTGATTTTGTAATATATCCGATTAGGACAAAGATGCACATTTAAGCAAAAAAGATAGTCAGAGCCAGCCGAGTTGCACTCAGTGTGAAAAGGAGTCTGAATCTGTAAATGAAGTGCCACAATGATGTGGGTGCGGCTTCTTCTCACGCCAAGTTCGCTTGTGACCACTTGATTACATGTTTAAAACTAATTATTGTGGGATTAAAGTTGCAGTCTGGTATCTCTAGTAAAAACTGAGTTGTGCATCCAGGGTCGGACTGGCCCACAGGGGTACAGGGGAAACCACCGGTAGGCCCATTGCCTGGGGGCCCCTCCTTCTCTAGGTATCAGGTTCTAGACTGTGCACTTGAATTATATATTATACATATGTTACCTTATACTGCACAGGATTATGATGTAGTCTCTACACTACATTGCTGTCATTAATCTGGCACATTATCATGCATGCACTAGCATTCATTTCTATATAAATTATCAAGGAATCCAGACCAGGTACTCTCTAATGGTTAGCCAATCCTCTGTGGTGACAGGCCACACACCCTTTGGAGGCTGGCCACACCTCTAAGCAAGGGCCCCTACCACTGCATACCCCTGGTGGGCCCTTCATGCTCCAGTCCGACACTGTGTGCATTTGCAGTGGGAATAAGACGCACTGGGCATCTTGCGTCGTTATTGAGGACACCCCTGTATAATTAATTCTATTTTTTTTTTTTAAATAGACATTTCTTGTTGATTACATTATATACTTGACAACACTTACATTATCACATTATTGTGTGCTGTCAATCTTAAACAGGCATCAAATGGTGTAGGTATTAAAATGGCAGGATACACCTTATAATTGAATCACTGTTTTTAATGCACTATAATTATAATTACACTTTATTAGGAAGAGGCAGGATGTAGACAGAGAAAGACAATACAATGACATCTCCATCTTAACATAAAATATACCAATTACTGATCCAAAGTGCTACATGCATGCACTGAAAACATAGAAATCCTGATACATATGTCACTTAAATAATCAGATGCCAATCAGATTGGCAAAAAATCCTATCAGTAGATAAGACCAGTGTGCCAACGGGTTTTCGCCCACCCTCAATGATTTAGTCCTACATGGGGGTGGCCAAACTAGATATAGAGCATTGGAGTTGAGCTCTCCCAACTGCCGGTCACTATACCGATGCTGGGATGTCTTTGAGATGCCCGGGGTGATGGGATGGGGCGAGCGAGTGGGAATAGTTCCTGCTAATTGGCATGCCAACTTTTGGAATTGTGAGGGGGCGGGATCCCGGCGTCTGTGTTGTGACGGACGGTCTCCTGACCGCCGGTCACATAACTATATCCCATCTCAAAGCATAGACTAAGCCACTAGATCTGTCCTTTTAGAGTTAGTATAGGCCATTATGAGACCTTGATAAAAACCAAACTAAAATAAGAGTCAAATGACTTCATAACGTCAGGCTAAGTTGTTTATCACAGTTACCCCAATATACACCACAAAGCTGTTATCTGAAAACATTGGCGTCTCAGATCAGAGAAGAGGTGTGCTGCATCCGAGGGCAACAAAAATAAACGATGCTGCCTGTAGAAGCTATATCCAGAAAGATATAGAAATAGACAGTATATAGAAGCCAATATAAAAAAAGGTTCCACAAACCCATAAAGAAAACTTCCTTGGCCAGTAGCTGTGTGAGACGTGCTAATTTTACTGCATCCAGAAACATACACTGACTAATCAAGGGTCATTAGCTACAAGGCAAAGCAATAAGACACAATGGTAACAAAGCTTCATACAGTGTAATAGTAAAGTTAGGAACTTCCTTATATCTACACCAAACTGTAATATTCGGAACAGCCAATGGGGATTTGTGTGGATAGGGTATGGATGGTTGTACAGGCTAACATGTTAAAGCTGAGAGATTTTAACAACATCACCCATAACCACACTTCCATATTATTATTACACAGTAAAGGAAAGTGAATAAACACTTTTAAATCTTGAAGGAAAATGGTATTGCTGATTCCTAATGTTGGACATTCACAAGTCTCTTAAACTCTTCCTCACAATTATCTCTGTGCTGAATGTCACAGAAAGGAATCATGAGACACAAGGCATTTATAGATAATAGGGGCTATATTACTCAATACTAAAGAAAATACAATTCATGTTTTCATCACACAGAATATGAGAATACTGTAAGACAAAACAGTTATTTTAGAATGTACTAAATCAAGTCAATAGACCAGTGGTTCCCAAACTGTGTGCCTAGGCACCCTGGGGTGCCTCAGGACAATTGCAGGGGTGCCTTGGATTGGTGGTCCAGGACAAATGTAAATTGTTTATGATCAGTGTAACAGGCAAAACCAGTGCAGGTGGCTGCCAATCATAATATGTGGACAAACAGAAGTAATTCCTGTCCCACACCACACAATTGAACCTAAGGATGACCTATAAACACAATTTACTTCATTTAATATTTATTCTAAATCTCTCAATAAAAAATGTTTGGCCTAGGGGTGCCGTGAAAAAAATTCTGATACTCTAGAACGCCGTGATTCAAAAAAGTTTGGGAACCACTGCAATAGACAGTTCTGAATGATCTGAACAATTATGAGGAAAGTCACAGACTAATAGTGCAGGCTATGAGTAACCTTTGGCACATTTTCCATTATTGGCAGAAAAGTGCAGGTACAGTATGAGTCACTGAGCACCAGGGTTCAGCGACAGCTGGAAAGCCAAAGGTTCCTAAAATTTCATTGAAAACCGTCGTCCAACATAAATAGGCTGACGCTGTGTTATAACATTTTACTAACCCACAGAGCTTTGAGGGAAGTTCTAACATTTATTTAGATTTCCAAGACAGGACACATTTGCCAGAAGTCGCACAATTGCTCGATGATCAGAGTCTGTGTCTGGAGACCGGCCATTCCCCGCAATCATTTCCTCTCTAAGATGATACCACATCCTGTCTCAGATTGTGAGATGATATGGTGTATCATAATTTACTGTTGGGATGTAGTCTAAGCACAATTAAAGTAATCAGACTACGTAACACTGTTCATTGTCTATTGATAGTGAACCTGTTACCTAAACTAAAATCTGTAAGATTGCTTCTTATCAATCGGGAACCAGTATTATCATAGACACTGCAGACATTTACTGGAATCATAGTGATCAAGCTGGTTCAAAGCGGATAGTCCACTCCTATACTGTCGCCTAGGTGAGCATGTTTAATTACAGTTTCACAATTGTTTCCCATTAAGAGAGGATAAACAGCAAGTTAATAAAAAAAAAATATATAGTAAAAATATTATTAAAGTATATCACTCAGAATATTTATCCACTATATTACAAGCCGCTTTGTTAATAGTGCAGAGCATTTTAGCAAATGTGAGCAAACAATAAAATAAGTTTAGTAAATTAGTACATAAATAGAAACAAAGAAAAAAAACAGTGATATAAAACAGTAGTGGTTTATCTTCCTTTACAAAAATAGTTTGAGAACATGAAAATATTACACTCCTTCAATTAATCTCATCACATACTAGCACAAACACAAGTCAGTTACACAATGGTATGAAAATAATACTCAGTATAAAAGGAATGGCAGGACACCCCACAGTATATTGGTAGCAGTGACTATGGGGCATGGCGTGGGCTTAAGAATGCATCTTGGCTCTCCTTCATGTGACAGGATCCTGAACACTTGCTGTGCTTGCGTTTATATGGCGGGCAGAGTCCTGCGCTGTTGCTGCGTGAGCTCTGGGTGCCATACGTCCACAATAAATATCAGACGGAAAGAGTCCGCTTCCTGCCACACCTCATGTTCAAAAGAGTCATCAAATATCAGTACTTTGCCTTCTTCCCATGTCCTACAAAACAAAAACATCAAGTTACATAGATTTCAATCTCTGCTTAACGTTTACGTTCAATTAGGTTCTTTCTACAGGACATAATACAGTATACAAATATCACTCTTAAGAAATGCAATTTGCGAACTCAAAATTTTTGATCCAATTTTTTCATGCATACACAAATTTCTATTCTGTAAACACAGTAAACAATCAACAAGTCTAATTACAATGTTATATACAAGCTAAGGTACACTTAATTTTTTTTTAACACATTTTTGGCTTTCACTCAGTGAACCTGCCCCCTCAAACATTCTTTCTGGACAGGGAACAGCTTAGGGCAGGAAATCTCAAACACTATCCTCAAGCTTCACTAACTAGTCATGTTTTGTGGATTTCTGTCTTTGGAAGCAGGGAAGATAATTACTGACCCAGTTAAATACAGATGTGTCCTCATACAGTATTGCTGCAGTTGCGCCAAATATCCCTTCTGAGAATAGTAGGCAGGCATGCTGTCACCAGTGCTGAGAATAGTAGGCAGGCATGCTGTCACCAGTGCTGAGAATAGTGTCGAAGTCAAAAATATTACATAGAAAGAACAATCAAACTAAACAGACTAATGACTCATCATGAATGAGAAAGTTCCCTCCCCCAAAACTAGATAACACATTACAGAGACACACAGTGGGCAGTGGCTGTTTTGTCCCAGACGATGATGGAGGTGCTACTAGACCAGTTCCTGCATGATTTTACAGAGAGAGAGAGAGAGTGATATGGAGGGACAAATTTATATGAGAAAGATATGGTAATTGTATCGCTGTAACTGTATGTATTTTGTATTAACTGCTTACTGTATGAGTTGTAACCATGTAACTATAGGTATACTGTACATTGTAATATATTGAATCCGTATCCTTTTAATAACAAATATATACATCAATGAGCTTTGGAACTCAGATAATGTGTGGGTGTATTGTTTTCTCTTATGGGATGCAGTGTTTTGCTATGTATAGCGCACATTCATGGCACATGGTAATAAGAGGTGCAGGCGTTTACAATATATATTAGAGCGAGCATTTTAAATATTTGTTAGAAAGCAATTTGGTATTTACAGATGGGGGCTCGTCCGGGATATCATGGTCTTAATGATGCACTGTACATTACAAACGCGGTTGTGATCGACCGGCTCCGATGGACGCATCGCGACGCTGATGAATAACATCCACGTGTATTGTTGTGTTATCAGTAAGCCAATGATATGAAATTTCAAGGGACAATGTGTTTCTCATAAAATTTAAGATGCTAAAATGTATTTTTATTGTTGCAAAACAAAGTTCAAATAAGTCATATTGTGTTTGATTCAGATTGGATTGTTTATCTGTTAAGTAGGTTTAAAAGTACATTTAAAATACATATATATATAATATTATTATAATTATGTGTATATTTATATCAGTGTATGTTCTGCAAGATAGCTATCCAATCTGAATCATATCATTTAAATTATAGATTATTGCAGTCATTATAGATCTGTGTGAAACCGGATACATTTGTTGCTATATAGTTAAAACTGAAATAACAGTGTTTAAGGAAGTAAATATAAAGCACAACATGCAAGTCTGGCCTGGTCGTTAAAAGTTTATACAGGGGAAAAAAACTGGGTGTTGTGTTAAGTGAGCGATTATAGTTAGTATTGCTCACATTTATAGAGACTGTGTGGTTTGTTGAATTGCGGAAGTACGGTTTTGTACACGTGTCTCGGACAAAGTACAGGACTGCGCACGCAGCGTAAAAGACACGCACGGTCGCGTGTTTACGCAAAGTGCGTAAGAGTGCGGGCGCTAAGTACAAATTACACAATAGTGTCGTTTAGTTAAAAGGTGGGACAGTAGCCATGCTACAATAGCACAAAACTACCCGGTTTCTAAAGCAGATTAGTATAAAACTTTTGTTTAAACTGTATTGCCTCTGGGGATAAAGCTGTCAATCAGAATGAGTGAAAAATTTCTGTACAGAAAAACAAAGTGTATTTGAGTGAGCGAACGTAGGAGTGAGTGGATTTGAACCCCGGAAATCGGGTCCCGTGGTACACCAAGTAAGTGGAGGCTTGGTGGCGTGAGGCGGCTGACTCACGTTAATATAGATTGAAATACGCAAATCATGAGGAGATTTGCAGAGGAGCGTAATAGGGAATTGTGCATTGTGTAGTAAAAAGGTTTTTTGTTACACTCCGGCTGAAGGGTCGCAGTTTGTACATCGACCCGTGGTTGTACGGCAGATAGGTAACAAGTACCTATACGCTGTGCGATTGGACCGCGCGTTTGTGGGTGCGATATATAGCGCTACTTGATACCCCTTTACGAGCTTCTGCGTAAAATCGCGGTATCATTAGCGCTGTGTAGAGCATACGCAAGCGTGATTTGTGTATAAGTGCATAGGGAGTTTTCGCTGGTCTCTCTCAGGAAAATCTCCAGCGGCGGATATTTGCTGGAAAAGGTAAGTCACTCCTAACACTTCCAGTAAATAGAAACCAATAGGGCCTCACTGGGTATGCGGTGTTCACTATTGGAGTGAGTCGTGGTACTCAGCGGAGAAGGAGCGAGTGAAAGCGCTAGGTGTCTTTCACCGTCTATTTGCGGTGTGCATTGGGGATTGCATTTATTGGCAAAAAGTCCGCGATGGGATCCAATTGCACAAGCAGTGGGCGTTTGGTAGCTAGGGTTCAGGCTGAAGAAGTGGGATTGAGAAGGTCAGAATTGCGACCGAGAGGGTCAGCAAGGTTTATTATGTGTGAAAAATATGGTTCACACACGGAGACTTTTTGCAATGAATGGTTACGTATGACTGACATTCCCTAGGGTGGGCAGCTTTGAACCAGAGGTACTGCAGAATGTAAGCAGTAAAATATGTCTTCTTAAATCCAGAAAACAAAGGGTCAGAAATAAAAATTGTTTAAACCTGTGGCAGCAAGAGGGATTGGTGAATTTGATCCTAAGGTATTGCAGGTGGTATGTCTAACAAAAGTCATATAAGACAAGAATGGAAATATAAGAACTGTTTGAACTTGTAGCAACAAAAAACAAGTAGGGAAAAAAAAGAGAATGCAAGTACACCGCCATATGTAGATGTGGAAGCAGTTACGGCCAGCAAACAAACTATAGAAAATAATAAAAACATGAAAAATATGACTGTAACCTATATATGTACTAATGAATGTTGAAGTTTTATTTAGGAGGAGAAGGTGACCTGATTGTTTTCAGCCATTTCTCATGTACCCAGAGGAGTATCCAACCGGTAAAAGAAGAGCAGTAGCCTGTGGGGGAAGTGGCTGAGACCAGTGGAACAGGTAAGTATGGTATCATTCGTGTACATATATATTAAAACCCAAAAATAAAACAAAAAAATCAAGAAAGTAACGTCAAAAATGGAGAAAAACCTGTCCGCACATTAGTATTTGCCAGTAGGAAAGCGGACAGAGACGAGGTAACCCTCGGGTATTTCTTTCAGTTACCATATAAGAAGTATTCATTCCTAGTAATGCCCCTAGTCAAGTTGAGCTCGGAAATGTTTGTTGGACCATGTACAGACCCTTAATACGGGATGAGAAGGATTGAATTAATACTTCGCATGACCTAGAAGCTTGTTAAACTTTTTTTTTTTTTGTCTCTTGCAGTAATAGAAAACTCTCCATCTGGATAAGATCACTGGTAAACACTAATTCGGTAAATGGGAGGTGGCTGTCTCTGTGCTAATGGACGGGCTCAATAAGGCATTGAGGGCAGGGTGGATATAGAATAGAAGCGCTCAACACTCACTGACCCTGTGATCTAAAATTAATAACAACCAAGGTGTCCTTGGGGATTTTTTTGAATGTAAAAATATATTTATTATAATACAGTAAAAATTGTACAATGAACCAAATCTATATCTTATCATAAAACCCTTTATCCTCACTGCAATTCTATTGCCAAGAGCTATTCTACATTCACATCAAATTGCAGATGTCAGCTAGATAACTAGCAGCAATATAGTGGTAACAATTGTTGCAATCAGATCTTCAGGCTATCTATTCAACAATGTTGAGTGTATATTCAGACACAATTGTTACGATGTAAAGAAAAGAATTAATGGATGTAGAATGCACTCACTCGCTCTGAATTCAAGAGCTATGTTATGTAACGTCTCAGAGTTCCAGGAGCCGATGACAGGTGTTGGTGAAATAATTGATTACCTCTCCGGTAGGTTGGCTGGTCCCGAGCGTCCTCGGGTAAAGCCAGAAAACTCAAATGAAGCTGCAGAATTTTGAAGCACTGGCCGTGCTAGCCGGGGTCCCACTGTTAAACCTGCTGTCCCTGGGCGTGCACCGCCCGTTGCAGTCTGTGGGGAAGAACAGGTGTGTGACTGCTGTTGGAGGGAACCCGCTGCAGAGAGAGTACCTTGGTGGAACGCCTCGATCTCCCTGGACTGGCACCGTCCGTAGGATATGTGGGGGAGAGAGACTGCTGGTGACCACTGGCACTGTGCGGAGAGGAAATTCGGCTGTGTCCTGTCCTGGCTATCGTGCTGATTAATCCCGTGGGAAATGTAGAAGAGCCGTCCGGAGAGTGTCAGAGACAATGATCGGTCAGTGAGGCAACCGGGGGAGGAGTCCTGACGCGTTTCGTCACGTGACCCGTGACTTTTTTTGAAAAAGTCACGGGTCACGTGACGAAACGCGTCAGGACTCCTCCCCCGGTTGCCTCACTGACCGATCATTGTCTCTGACACTCTCCGGACGGCTCTGCTACATTTCCCACGGGATTAATCAGCACGATAGCCAGGACAGGACACAGCCGAATTTCCTCTCCGCACAGTGCCAGTGGTCACCAGCAGTCTCTCTCCCCCACATATCCTACGGACGGTGCCAGTCCAGGGAGATCGAGGCGTTCCACCAAGGTACTCTCTCTGCAGCGGGTTCCCTCCAACAGCAGTCACACACCTGTTCTTCCCCACAGACTGCAACGGGCGGTGCACGCCCAGGGACAGCAGGTTTAACAGTGGGACCCCGGCTAGCACGGCCAGTGCTTCAAAATTCTGCAGCTTCATTTGAGTTTTCTGGCTTTACCCGAGGACGCTCGGGACCAGCCAACCTACCGGAGAGGTAATCAATTATTTCACCAACACCTGTCATCGGCTCCTGGAACTCTGAGACGTTACATAACATAGCTCTTGAATTCAGAGCGAGTGAGTGCATTCTACATCCATTAATTCTTTTCTTTACATCGTAACAATTGTGTCTGAATATACACTCAACATTGTTGAATAGATAGCCTGAAGATCTGATTGCAACAATTGTTACCACTATATTGCTGCTAGTTATCTAGCTGACATCTGCAATTTGATGTGAATGTAGAATAGCTCTTGGCAATAGAATTGCAGTGAGGATAAAGGGTTTTATGATAAGATATAGATTTGGTTCATTGTACAATTTTTACTGTATTATAATAAATATATTTTTACATTCAAAAAAATCCCCAAGGACACCTTGGTTGTTATTAATTTTAGATCACAGGGTCAGTGAGTGTTGAGCGCTTCTATTCTATATCCACTTTTCTTTAGTTTATCAATCTAGGAGTAACTCACTACTCCTTATAGAAGCGCACACACCTCTGACACTTGGGATCTTATTTTCAAGTTATAAGCTATTTCGCTTAATTTATTAGAGGAATAGAGACACATCGGCGCAGCAAAATTTCTCTTCTTCTTTCATTGAGGGCAGGGTGCAGACTTCTTTGCAAAATTGGAAAGGGGTCACAGTAGCTAATCTTAGAAAGTGTGCTATTGAACATCACAAGAATAGTGCTAGGCGCAGAGAACAACAGGTGGAGAGGTTGAGGACGGTAAGTATACTAGCACATACAGGAAAGACCCATCAGTCCAAACCCCAGATCCCTAATGGTCAATAATATGTTACTCTTGTAGGAAGGAAGGGCATTTTGCCAGAGATTGTAGGAGTACTAGAATACATAGTCAATATAGACCCCCTAGACAGAAAACACAAGCCACACTATTAAACACATAGACGAGACCAAGGGACATATAGTAAGGAATCACGAGCCATATAGAAAACACAGATTCGGGCAATGGGAGTAACAGGAACGGTGAAACAATACCCTTTGAGTAGACCTGCAGAGATTACGATAGGGCCCTTGCAAACCAAACATTCTTTTCTCTAACGTCCTAGTGGATGCTGGGGACTCCGTCAGGACCATGGGGAATAGCGGGCTCCGCAGGAGACAGGGCACATCTAAAAAAGCTTTTAGGTCACATGGTGTGTACTGGCTCCTCCCCCTATGACCCTCCTCCAAGCCTCAGTTAGGTTTTTGTGCCCGTCCGAGAAGGGTGCAATCTAGGTGGCTCTCTTAAAGAGCTGTTTAGAAAAGTTTTTTTTTAGGTTTCATTCAGTGATTCCTGCTGGCAACAGGATCACTGCAACGAGGGACTTAGGGGAGAGATCTCCAACTCACCTGCGTGCAGGATGGATTGGGATCTTAGGCTACTGGACACTGAGCTCTAGAGGGAGTCGGAACACAGGTCAGCCTGGGGTTCGTCCCGGAGCCGCGCCGCCGATCCCCCTTACAGACGCTGAAGAAGACGGCAGAACGGAGGTCCGGAAACAGGCGGCAGAAGACTTCACAGTCTTCATGAAGGTAGCGCACAGCACTGCAGCTGTGCGCCATTGTTGTCACACGGCTCACTGACCTAGTCACGGAGGGTGCAGGGCGCTGCTGGGGGCGCCCTGGGCAGCAATATAAGTACCTTATTGGCAAAATAGATACATCACATATAGCCATTAAGGCTATATGTATGTATTTTAACCCAGGCCAGTTCTTAAAAACCGGGAGAAAAAGCCCGCCGAAAAGGGGGCGGAGCTTATTCTCCTCAGCACACAGCGCCATTTTCCCTCACAGAAAGGCTGAGGGGAAGGCTCCCATGCTCTCCCCTGCACTGCACTACAGAAACAGGGTTAAAACAGAGAGGGGGGGCACTGATTTGGCGATATAAATATATATTAAATGCTATAAGGGAGGAACACTTTTATAAAGGTTGTCCCTGTATAATTATAGCATTTTGGTGTGTGCTGGCAAACTCTCCCTCTGTCTCCCCAAAGGGCTAGTGGGTCCTGTCCTCTATCAGAGCATTCCCTGTGTGTGTGCTGTATGTCGGTACGTGTGTGTCGACATGTATGAGGAAAATGTTGGTGAGGAGGCGGAGCAAATTGCCTGTAATGGTGATGTCACTCTCTAGGGAGTCGACACCGGAATGGATGGCTTACTTGTGGAAGTACGTGATCATGTCAACACGCTGCGAGCCGGTTGACGACATGAGACGACCGGCAAACAAATTAGTACCTGTCCAGGCGTCTCAGACACCGTCAGGGGCTTGTAAAAACGCCCATTTACCTCACGGACACTGACTCCAGTGTCGACGGTGAAGAAACAAACGTATTTTCCTTTAGGGCCACACGTTACATGTTAAGGGCATGAAGGAGGTGTTACATATTTCTGATACTACAAGTACCACAAATAAGGGTATTTTGTAGGGTGTGAATAAACTACTTGTAGTTTTGCCTGAATCAGATAAATTAAATGAAGTGTGTGATGATACGTGGGGTTCCTCCGATAGAAAGTTATGGGCGGTATACCCTTTCCCGCCAGAAGTAAGGGCGAGTTGGGAAACACACCTTAGGGTGGATAAGGCGCTCACACGCTTATAAAAACAAGTGGCGTTACCGTCTCCAGATACGGCCGCCCTCAAGGAGCCAGCTGATAGGAAGCTGAAAAATAGCCTAAGAAGTATATACACACATACTGGTGTTATACTACGACCAGCAATCGCCTCAGACTGGATGTGCAGCGCTGAGGGGGCTTGGTCGGATTTCCTGACTGAAAATTTTGATACCCTTGACAGGGACAAGATTTTATTGTCTATAGAGCATTTTAAGGATGCATTTCTATATATGCGTGATGCGCAGAGGGATATTTGCATTCTGGCATCAAGAGTAAATGTGATGTCCATATCTGCCAGACGAAGACACGACAGTGGTCAGGTGAGGCAGATTCCAGACGGCACATGGAAGTATTGCCGTATAAAGGGGCGGTCCATCGGACCTGGTGGCCATGGCAACAGCTGAAAAATCCACTTTTTGTTCCCCGAGTCACATCTCAGCAGAAAAGGACACAGTCTTTTCAGTCTCAGTCCTTTCGTCCCCATACGGGCAGGCGGGCAAAGGCCAGTCATATCTGCCCAGGGGTAGAGGAACGGGAAGAAGACTGCAGCAAGCAGCCCATTCCCAGGAACAGAAGCCCTTCACAGCTTCTGCCAAGTCCGCAGCATGACGCTGGGGCAGTACAAGCGGACTCAGGTGCGGTAGGGGGTCATCTCAAGAGTTTCAGCACGCAGTGGGCTCACTCGCAAGGGGACTCCTGGATCCTACATGTAGTATCCCAGGTGTACATTGGAAATTCGAGACGTCTCCTCCTCACAAGTTTCGGAAGTCTGTTTTACCAACGTCTACCTCCGACAGGGAGGCAGTATTGGAAACAATTCACAGGCTGTATTCCCAGCAGGTGATAATCAAAGTACCCCTCCTACAACAAGGGAGGGGGTATTATTCCACACTATATTGTGGTACTGAAGCCAAACGGCTCGGTGAGATCTGAAATATTTGAACACTTACATACAAGCGTTCAAATCAAGATGGAGTCACTCAGAGCAGTGATAGCGAACCAGGAAGAAGGGGACGAGATGGTGTCACTGGATATCAGGGACATTTACCTACATGTCCAAATTTGCCCTTCTCACCAAGGGTACTTCAGGTTCGTGGTACAGAACTGTCACTATCAGTTCAGACGCTGCCGTTTGGATTGTCCACGGCGCCCCGGGTCTTTACCAAGGTAATGGCCGAAATGATGATTCTTCTTAAAAGAAACTTGGACGCTTTCCTGATAAGGGCAAGGTCCAGAGAACAGTTGGAGGTCGGAGTAGCACTATCTTTAATAGTTCTACGACAGCACGAGTGGATTCTAAATATTCCAAAATCGTAGCTTTTCCGAGGACACGTCTACTGTTCCTAGGGATGATTCTGGACACAGTCCAGAAAAAGGTGTTTCTCCCAGAGGAGAAAGCCAGGGAGTTATCCGAGCTAATCGGGATCCTCCTAAAACCAGGAAAAGTGTCAGTGCATCATTGCACAAGAGTCCTGGTAAAAATGGTGGCTTATTACGAAGCAATTCCATTCGGCAGATTTCACGCAAGAACTCTTCAGTGGGATCTGCTGGACAAATGGTCCGGATCGCATCTTCAGATGCATCAGCGGATAACCCTATATCCAAGGACAAGGGTGTCTCTCCTGTGGTGATTAACAGAGTGCTCATCTTCTAGAGGGCCACAGATTCAGCATTCAGGATTGGATGCTGGTGACCACGGAGGCCAGCCTGAGAGGCTGGGGAGCAGTTACACAGGGAAAAAATTTCCAGGAAAGTGTGATCAAGTCTGGAGAATTCTCTCCACATAGATGGAGCTAAGAGCAAAATTATAAGGCTCTAAACTTAGCAAGACCTCTGCTTCAAGGTCAGCCGGTATTGATCCAGTGGGATAACATCACGGCAGTCGCCCACGTAAACAGAAAGGGCGACACAAGAAGCTGGAGGGCAGTGAAAAAACTGCAAGGATTTTTCGCTAGGCGGAAAATCATGTGATAGCACTGTCAGCAGTGTTCTCTCCGGGAGTGGACGACTGGGAAGCAGACTTCCTCAGCAGGCATGACTTCCACCTGGGAGAGTGGGAACTTCATAGGGAAGTTTTTCCGCATGATTGTGAGCCATTGGCAAAGACCAAAGGTGGAAATGATGGCGTCCCGCCCGAACAAAAAACGGGACAGGTATTGCGCCAGGTCATGAGACCTTCAGGCGATAGCTGTGGATGTCCTGGTAACACCGTGGGTGTAACAGTCGGTGTATGTGTTCCCTCCTCTGCTTCTCATAACCAAGGTATTGAGAATTATAAGACATAGAGGAGTATGAACTATACTCGTGACTCCGGATTGGCCAAGAGGGACTTGGTACCCGGAACTTCAAGAGATGCTCACAGAGGACTAAGGGCCTGGGGAGCTAAGAAGGGACTTGCTTCAGCAGGTACCATGTCTATTCCAAGACTTACCGCGGCTGCGTTTGCCGGCATGGCGGTTGAATGCCGGATCCTGAAGGAAAAAGGCATTCCATAAGAGGTCATACCTACCCTGGTCAAAGCCAGGAAGGAGGTGACCGCACAACGTCATCACCACATGTGGTGAAAATATGTTGCGTGGGTGAGGCCAGGAAGGCCCCACGAAGAAAATTCAACTAGGTCGATTTCTACACTTCCTGAAAACAGGAGTGTTTTGAGCCTAAAATTGGGGTTCTTTAAGGTTTTAAGTTTCGGCCCTGTAGAATTTCTTCCGAAAAGAATTGACTTCAGTTCCTGAAGTCCAGATTGTCAAGGGAGTATTGCATATACACCCCTTTTTGTGCCTCTAGTGGCACCGTGGGATCTCAACATAGTGTTGGGATTCCTTAAAATCATATTGGTTTGAACCGCTCAAATCTGTGGATTTGAAATATATCACATGGAAAGTGAACATGCTGTTGACCAATATCTCACATGGACAGTGACCATGCTGTTGGTCCTGGCCTCGGCCAGGCGATTGTCAGAATGGGCGGCTTTGTCTTACAAAAGCCCATATTTAATTTTCCATTCGGACAGGGCAGAACTGGGACTCGTCTCCAGTTTTCTTCCTAAGGGGGTGTCAGGGTTTTCACCTGAAACAACCTATTATGGTGCCTGCGGCTTCTAGGAACTTGGAGGACTCCAGGTTACTAGACGTTGTCAGGACCCTAAAAATATATATATATATATATATAGTTTAGGACGGCTGGAGTCAGAAAGTCTGACTTGCTGTTTATATTGTATGCACCCAACAAGATGGGTGCTCCTGCGTCTAAACAGACGATTGCACGTTGGATCTGTAGCACAATCCAACTTGCACATTCTGTGGCAGGCGTGCCACAGCCTAAATCTGTAAAGGCCCACTCCACTAGGAAAGTGGGCGCATCTTGGGCGGCTGCCCGAGGGGTCTCGGCATTACAACTTTGCCGAGCAGCTACGTGGTCAGGGGAGAACACGTTTGTAAAATTTTACAAATTTGATACTCTGGCTAAGGAGGACCTGGAGTTCTCTCATTCGGTGCTGCAGAGTCATCCGCACTCTCCCGCCCGTTTGGGAGCTTTGGTATAATCCCCATGGTCCTGACGGAGTCCCCAGCATCCACTAGGACGTTAGAGAAAATAAGAATTTACTTACCGATAATTCTATTTCTCGTAGTCCGTAGTGGATGCTGGGCGCCCATCCCAAGTGCGGATTGTCTGCAATGCTTGTACATAGTTATTGTTACAAAAAAATCGGGTTATTCTTGTTGTGAGCCATCTTTTCAGAGGCTACTTCGTTTTGTTATCATACTGTTAACTGGGTTCAGATCACAAGTGGTACGGTGTGATTGGTGTGGCTGGTATGAGTCTTACCCGGGATTCAAGATCCTTCCTTATTGTGTACGCTCGTCCGGGCACAGTACCTAGCTGAGGCTTGGAGGAGGGTCATAGGGGGAGGAGCCAGTACACACCATGTGACCTAAAAGCTTTTTTAGATGTGCCCTGTCTCCTGCGGAGCCCGCTATTCCCCATGGTCCTGACGGAGTCCCCAGCATCCACTACGGACTACGAGAAAATAAGATTTTACTTACCGATAAATCTATTTCTCGGAGTCCGTAGTGGATGCTGGGGTTCCTGAAAGGACCATGGGGGGATAGCGGCTCCGCAGGAGACAGGGCACAAAAAGTAAAGCTTTTCCAGATCAGGTGGTGTGCAATGGCTCCTCCCCCTATGACCCTCCTCCAGACTCCAGTTAGGTACTGTGCCCGGACGAGCGTACACAATAAGGGAGGATTTTGAATCCCGGGTAAGACTCACACCAGCCACACCAATCACACCGTACAACCTGTGATCTAAACCCAGTTAACAGCATGATAACAGCGGAGCCTCTGAAAGATGGCTTCCTTCAACAATAACCCGAATTAGTTAACAATAACTATGTACAATTTATGCAGATAATCCGCACTTGGGATGGGCGCCCAGCATCCACTACGGACTCCGAGAAATAGATTTATCGGTAAGTAAAATCTTATTTTCTCTATCGTCCTAGTGGATGCTGGGGTTCCTGAAAGGACCATGGGGATTATACCAAAGCTCCCAAACGGGCGGGAGAGTGCGGATGACTCTGCAGCACCGAATGAGAGAACTCCAGGTCCTCCTTAGCCAGAGTATCAAATTTGTAAAATTTTACAAACGTGTTCTCCCCTGACCACGTAGCTGCTCGGCAAAGTTGTAATGCCGAGACCCCTCGGGCAGCCGCCCAAGATGAGCCCACCTTCCTTGTGGAGTGGGCCTTTACAGATTTAGGCTGTGGCAGGCCTGCCACAGAATGTGCAAGTTGGATTGTGCTACAGATCCAACGAGCAATCGTCTGCTTAGACGCAGGAGCACCCATCTTGTTGGGTGCATACAATATAAACAACGAGTCAGATTTTCTGACTCCAGCTGTCCTTGCAATATATATTTTTAATGCTCTGACAACGTCCAGTAACTTGGAGTCCTCCAAGTCACTTGTAGCCGCAGGCACTACAATAGGCTGGTTCAGATGAAATGCTGACACCACCTTAGGGAGAAAATGCGGACGAGTCCGCAGTTCTGCCCTGTCCGAATGGAAAATCAGATATGGGCTTTTGTAAGATAAAGCTGCCAATTCTGATACTCTCCTGGCAGAAGCCAGGGCTAGAAGCATGGTCACTTTCCAAGTGAGATATTTCAAATCCACCTTTTTTAGTGGTTCAAACCAATGAGATTTTAGAAAGTCCAAAACCACATTGAGATCCCACGGTGCCACTGGAGGCACCACAGGAGGCTGTATATGCAGCACTCCCTTAACAAAGGTCTGGACTTCAGGGACTGAAGCCAATTCTTTTTGAAAGAAAATCGACAGGGCCGAAATTTGAACCTTAATAGATCCCAATTTGAGACCCATAGACAATCCTGATTGCAGGAAATGTAGGAATCGACCCAGTTGAAATTCCTCCGTCGGAGCACTCCGATCTTCGCACCACGCAACATATTTTCGCCAAATTCGGTGATAATGTTGCACGGTTACTTCCTTCCTTGCTTTAATCAAAGTAGGAATGACTTCTTCCGGCATGCCTTTTTCCTTTAGGATCCGGCGTTCAACCGCCATGCCGTCAAACGCAGCCGCGGTAAGTCTTGAAACAGACAGGGACCCTGCTGAAGCAAGTCCCTCCTTAGAGGTAGAGGCCACGGATCTTCCGTGATCATCTCTTGAAGTTCCGGGTACCAAGTCCTTCTTGGCCAATCCGGAACCACTAGTATCGTTCTTACGCCTCTTTGCCGTATAATTCTCAATACTTTTGGTATGAGAGGCAGAGGAGGAAACACATACACCGACTGGTACACCCAAGGCGTTACCAGCGCGTCCACAGCTATTGCCTGCGGATCTCTTGACCTGGCGCAATACCTGTCCAGTTTTTTGTTGAGGCGAGACGCCATCATGTCCATCATTGGTCTTTCCCAACGGGTTACCAGCATGTGGAAGACTTCTGGATGAAGTCCCCACTCTCCCGGGTGAAGATCGTGTCTGCTGAGGAAGTCTGCTTCCCAGTTGTCCACTCCCGGGATGAACACTGCTGACAGTGCTATCACATGATTCTCTGCCCAGCGAAGAATCCTTGCAGCTTCTGCCATTGCACTCCTGCTTCTTGTGCCGCCCTGTCTGTTCACATGGGCGACTGCCGTGATGTTGTCCGACTGGATCAACACCGGTTTTCCCTGAAGCAGAGGTTCTGCCTGGCTTAGAGCATTGTATATTGCTCTTAGTTCCAGAATGTTTATGTGAAGAGACGTTTCCAGACTCGTCCATACTCCCTGGAAGTTTCTTCCTTGTGTGACTGCTCCCCAGCCTCTCAGGCTGGCGTCTGTGGTCACCAGGATCCAATCCTGTATGCCGAATCTGCGGCCCTCCAATAGATGAGGACTCTGCAACCACCACAGAAGAGACACCCTTGTCCTTGGAGACAGGGTTATCCGTAGGTGCATCTGAAGATGCGACCCTGACCATTTGTCCAACAGATCCCTTTGGAAAATTCTTGCGTGGAATCTGCCGAATGGAATTGCTTCGTAAGAAGCCACCATTTTTCCCAGGACTCTTGTGCATTGATGTACAGACACCTTTCCTGGTTTTAGGAGGTTCCTGACAAGCTCGGATAACTCCTTGGCTTTTTCCTCCGGGAGAAAAACCTTTTTCTGAACCGTGTCCAGAATCATCCCTAGGAACAGCAGCCGAGTTGTCGGCATTAACTGGGATTTTGGAATATTCAGAATCCACCCGTGCTGTTTTAGCACTTCTTGAGACAGTGCTAATCCCATCTCTAGCTGTTCTCTGGACCTTGCCCTTATTAGGAGATCGTCCAAGTATGGGATAATTAATATGCCTTTTCTTCGAAGAAGAATCATCATCTCGGCCATTACCTTTGTAAAGATCCGAGGTGCCGTGGACAATCCGAACGGCAGCGTCTGAAACTGATAGTGACAGTTTTGTACAACGAACCTGAGGTACCCCTGGTGTGAGGGGTAAATTGGAACGTGGAGATACGCATCCTTGATGTCCAAGGATACCATAAAGTCCCCCTCTTCCAGGTTCGCTATCACTGCTCTGAGTGACTCCATCTTGAACTTGAATTTCTTTATGTACAGGTTCAAGGACTTCAGATTTAGAATAGGCCTTACCGAGCCATCCGGCTTCGGTACCACAAAAAGAGTGGAATAATACCCCTTCCCTTGTTGTAGAAGAGGTACCTTGACTATCACCTGCTGAGAGTACAGCTTGTGAATGGCTTCCAAAACCGTCTCCCTTTCGGAGGGGGACGTTGGTAAAGCAGACTTCAGGAAACGGCGAGGTGGATCTGTCTCTAATTCCAACCTGTACCCTTGAGATATTATCTGCAGGATCCAGGGATCTACCTGCGAGTGAGCCCACTGCGCGCTGTAATTTTTGAGACGACCGCCCACCGTCCCCGAGTCCGCTTGAGAAGCCCCAGCGTCATGCTGAGGCTTTTGTAGAAGCCGGGGAGGGCTTCTGTTCCTGGGAAGGAGCTGCGTGTTGCTGTCTCTTCCCTCGACCTCTGCCTCGTGGCAGATATGAATAGCCCTTTGCTCTCTTATTTTTAAAGGAACGAAAGGGCTGCGGTTGAAAAGTCGGTGCCTTTTTATGTTGGGGAGTGACTTGAGGTAGAAAGGTGGATTTCCCGGCTGTAGCCGTGGCCACCAAATCTGATAGACCGACTCCAAATAACTCCTCCCCTTTATACGGCAAAACTTCCATATGCCGTTTTGAATCCGCATCGCCTGTCCACTGTCGCGTCCATAAAGCTCTTCTGGCCGAAATGGACATAGCACTTACCCGTGATGCCAGTGTGCAGATATCCCTCTGTGCATCACGCATATAAAGAAATGCATCCTTTATTTGTTCTAACGACAGTAAAATATTGTCCCTGTCCAGGGTATCAATATTTTCAATCAGGGACTCTGACCAAACTACCCCAGCACTGCACATCCAGGCAGTCGCTACAGCTGGTCGTAGTATAACACCTGCATGTGTGTATATACTTTTTTGGATATTTTCCATCCTCCTATCTGATGGATCTTTAAGTGCGGCCGTCTCAGGAGAGGGTAACGCCACTTGTTTAGATAAGCGTGTTAGCGCCTTGTCCACCCTAGGAGGTGTTTCCCAGCGCTCCCTAACCTCTGGCGGGAAAGGGTATAATGCCAATAATTTCTTTGAAATTATCAGCTTTTTATCAGGGGCAACCCACGCTTCATTACACACGTCATTTAATTCTTCTGATTCAGGAAAAACTATAGGTAGTTTTTTCATACCCCACATAATACCCTGTTTAATGGTACCTGTAGTATCAGCTAAATGTAACGCCTCCTTCATTGCCAAAATCATATAACGTGTGGCCCTACTGGAAAATACGGTTGATTCGTCACCGTCACCACTGGAGTCAGTGCCTGTGTCTGGGTCTGTGTCGACCGACTGAGGCAAAGGGCGTTTCACAGCCCCTGACGGTGTTTGAGTCGCCTGGACAGGCACTAATTGATTGTCCGGCCGCCTCATGTCGTCAAACGACTGCTTTAGCGTGTTGACACTATCCCGTAGTTCCATAAATAAAGGCATCCATTCTGGTGTCGACTCCCTAGGGGGTGACATCCTCATATTTGGCAATTGCTCCGCCTCCACACCAATATCGTCCTCATACATGTCGACACACACGTACCGACACACAGCAGACACACAGGGAATGCTCCTAACGAAGACAGGACCCACTAGCCCTTTGGGGAGACAGAGGGAGAGTTTGCCAGCACACACCAAAAGCGCTATATATATATCAGGGATAGCCTTATAATAAGTGCTCCCTTATAGCTGCTTTGTTATATCAAAATATCGCCATAAATTTGCCCCCCCCCTCTCTGTTTTACCCTGTTTCTGTAGTGCAGTGCAGGGGAGAGACTTGGGAGCCGTCCTGACCAGCGGAGCTGTGAGAGGAAATGGCGCCGTGTGCTGAGGAGATAGGCCCCGCCCCTTTTCTGGCGGGCTCGTCTCCCGCTATTTAGAGAAATCAGGCAGGGGTTAAATATCTCCATATAGCCTCTAGGGGCTATATGTGAGGTATTTTTAGCCTTTATATAGGTTACATTTGCCTCCCAGGGCGCCCCCCCCCAGCGCCCTGCACCCTCAGTGACCGCGTGTGAAGTGTGCTGAGAGGAAAATGGCGCACAGCTGCAGTGCTGTGCGCTACCTTTAGAAGACTGCAGGAGTCTTCAGCCGCCGATTCTGGACCTCTTCTGACTTCAGCATCTGCAAGGGGGCCGGCGGCGCGGCTCCGGTGACCATCCAGGCTGTACCTGTGATCGTCTCTCTGGAGCTTGATGTCCAGTAGCCAAGAAGCCAATCCATCCTGCACGCAGGTGAGTTGACTCCTTCTCCCCTCAGTCCCTCGCTGCAGTGATCCTGTTGCCAGCAGGAATCACTGTAAAATAAAAAACCTAGCTAAACTTTTTCTAAGCAGCTCTTTAGGAGAGCCACCTAGATTGCACCCTTCTCGGCCGGGCACAAAAATCTAACTGGAGTCTGGAGGAGGGTCATAGGGGGAGGAGCCAGTGCACACCACCTGATCTGGAAAAGCTTTACTTTTTGTGCCCTGTCTCCTGCGGAGCCGCTATCCCCCCATGGTCCTTTCAGGAACCCCAGCATCCACTAGGACGATAGAGAAATAGAATTATCGGTAAGTAAATTCTTATTTTCTGCTGGCTGCATCGGCTCCGACTAATCTACTTGGCAGAGACTTATTGTGTAAAATGCGGTGTGTCATATATTGTACTCCTGAGGGTGCCTTCTTGGATATACCTGAGAACCATGCTCAAGAAGTACAAGATAAACTCGACACCCCTCAAAGGCTAATGTCGCATTCTACTGTCTAGATGCATGTCCATCACAGGTAGAGGAAATGATCTCACAGATACCAGGTTCCCTATGAACTTAGGATGGACAGGACACTGGATTGGTGGCTGGGATAGTCCCAATAGCGATACGATAAACACAGAATTTTTTTTTAAGGGGAGTAGACCAAGTAGAGAATCACTTCCCCGCAGTGCCCAATCCAGTTGTCAAAATTTTATAAAATCTTCTCCACCTCTACAAACTCATCTGTCACCAACCTCTATTTTGTTTCTCTACAGTTTCCTCTACATCTTTTGCATTCACACAGGGTGGTACAATACATGGACCAAAGTACAGTTCAAACTCCACATGCCTAGGTCCTTCAGAGTTCTGCCTAAACCCAGTATATCGCAACAGCACGATAACACCAGTATTACTGCAGTGTGCCTTGTCATGCACAAAGGGTGGAGAATGGGAATACTGGTGAAGGGAAATTTTGTATAGACACTGATATGCCTGTTGGTGAATGGCAAACCTGACATTTTTCTTTTTCATTTTCTCCTTCTTTCTCTCCTCTAGAGATATTTTTTTTTCTTTTCTTTTTTGAGTTATGCTCATGATACTCTACATTGCAAACACACAACAGTTAAATTAAGATACAAATATCTGTTCCCTACAGGAAAAGGAGGTCTGGAAGTCGAAGGGGTATGGTTAGGAGTCCCCAGGACTCTGGAGAGGTGGACACGGTAAGCCAGTGGCCCCCAGAGCACATCTCCCAAGCCTAGCTGAGGCGGCATATGGTCTGACTCACCTAGGGTAAGGAAGGTATGTGCAAGCTGGTAAGAGCCTACTGGAGTGCACCAGGGTTTTCTTCTCATGCAGGTGAGAAAGCAATGACCTGTCTTACTTGCTTGAGGAAGAATATTGGTGAGGCAATACCAACAGAGCCATCCCATATCCCTCCTGCAGACGGATCTTTTCAGGAAATACAAATCGACTTCGTACAGTTAACACCCTTTAGGAATTATTGTTATGTATTGGTGTGCACTGATATTTTCTCAAACTGGGTAGAGGCATTTCCTGCTGCCACGGATGCTGCTGTGTTTACCGGAAAAAAAAATTGACCAGAAATTTGTGTGTAGATAATGGTACCCCTAGAAGTAGGAGCAAAGCTTGAAATTGTACTATTGTGATCATAGATACTGCCACTAGTATTATGTAGCATCGGAACCACTCCCAGATCTTCACTCCACGAATCACCCTCTTCGAAATTTGTTTTTGTTTTTGTTTTGGTATTTGTGTTTTTTTTGTTGTTTTTGGAAGACAACCTCATGTCATGATTGATCCGCACAATGATCAGAAATACACCAATGAGGTGACAGTACAGTACTTTATCGAGATGAGCCAGCATTTGAGAACTTGACAAAAGAACTTAAAACTGTTGATTGCTGGTATGCCAAATACTGTCTTGATTGTGAACCAAGAGACTGTGTGATTGTTCTTACGCTCAGGTTGCCTAATAGACAGGTGGGTAGGACCCTATCAAGTTTTGTTGACAGCACTATCCCAGTGAAAGTAGCCGTGAGAGAGACTTGGGTCCACGATTCCCATTGCAGGAAAGTCGGTAGTCCGGAAGGAACTCGTAAATGGAGTGAGATCGCAAAAGTATCACCAGAGACTCTGTTCCGTGAAGACTGAGAGGCGGCACTGTTGAACACTACCTGAGGATTGCAGAAAGACCAGTCGTTGTAATTGATTTGTTATGAACAAGAGTTGTTTTGTTCTATTTCTCTTTTCTCTCTTTCCCGCTGACAAACATCTTTTTTCAGGACATTCTATTTTTGCAAGGTTTTTTTTTTAATGAGGAGCCGAGTGTGGGACTGGAAGTGGTTCTGGAGGAAGGAGTGATTTCCTTATAGGATCCCAGGATCAGCTGATCAGTTTGTT
The DNA here is from genome assembly GCF_028390025.1 of Pseudophryne corroboree. Lineage (NCBI taxonomy): Eukaryota > Metazoa > Chordata > Amphibia > Anura > Myobatrachidae > Pseudophryne > Pseudophryne corroboree. Next base: position 684,591,300 of record NC_086448.1, read on the forward strand.
AAAGCCAGAGAAAAATCAAAGGTCTAGTAGTTATGGAGTTCGGAGGTAATCAGGAACAATCAGACAATGGCTATTCACACATTGCAGATAAAGAGCTCATTAATATATGTGGAAGAAAGGTTTATGAGTGGCTGTCCCCGAACTCCGAAGGTTTATGTTATTTAGGAAGGACACTACTTATAACCCTTGTTCAATTATTAAACAAACCTAGCATACGTTCCAGAAATGGAAACAATGTTCAGAAAATGATAGGAATATGTAGATCATGAAAATTTTATATGTCACTTTCACGATTTGTTTGTGTCTTCTTCATCTACCCAGCAGAATCTCAATCGAATCCAAACATCAGTGTACAAAGACGTAGGTACATGTATGTGTGAAATGTTCGTCACAAATCAGACATTATAGGCCAAAGCACTGTCCCAGCATACTCTATAGGTTGAATGTTGTCCCACACCCAACCAGTGGTCCCGTGACCGCCGAGTGCATATAGAGGATGTCTCGTCCTCCTCCTCCCTGTCTTCCCCAAATATAGTCAAGTGTCTGATTTGCGAAATGAATACATACTTGTATCTAGGTCACCGATTATTGTCTGAAATATTTTTTCTTATGTTAATAATTGATGGCAGTTATTGTGTACTGCCAAAGGGTGGACCGTCGAAGTCAAACCTATTACACAGAAAGAACATACAAACGCTACACATATAAGTCGCTATACTTGCAAATACGCGCAGCGAGCACAGCAATATATGGTAACACACGCATTTACACGGACATGCCACAGAGATGGATTCGACACTTATTTCATACAATACATAATTATAATAATATCAAGCGTCAGACATAATGATGATTTAAAATTATATAATGAAGTAATGTCATGTATGTGTATTATTTGAACGAAACAAGATACACCTGTCATATTTGGTATTTAAGCAACCAGATTAATGTGTAGATTCATTTGAGTTGTAGGACATTGCAACAAATAGTTATGATTAAATGTATGAAAGCTAAAATCACTCTTATTAGGATAGTGGACAGGAAGCTCAGGCCAGCCCCTTTTGATGTCTTCAAGGCTGAACCTGTTTAGCATACAAACAGACTAATGACTCATCATGAATGAGAAAGTTCCCTCCCCCAAAACTAGATAACACATTACAGAGACACACAGTGGGCAGTGGCTGTTTTGTCCCAGACGATGATGGAGGTACTGCTAGACCAGTTCCAGCATGATTTTACACAGAGAGAGAGAGAGAGAGAGTGATATGGAGGGACAAATTTATATGAGAAAGATATGGTAATTGTATCGCTGTAACTGTATGTATTTTGTATTAACTGCTTACTGTATGAGTTGTAACCATGTAACTATAGGTATACTGTACATTGTAATATATTGAATCCATATCCTTTTAATAACAAATATATACATCAATGAGCTTTGGAACTCAGATAATGTGTGGGTGTATTGTTTTCTCTTATGGGATGCAGTGTTTTGCTATGTATAGCGCACATTCATGGCACATGGTAATAAGAGGTGCAGGCGTTTACAATAAATATTAGAGCGGGCATTTTAAATATTTGTTAGAAAGCAATTTGGTATTTACAATAGTAAGCAGTTGTGCTGTCACCAATGCTGAGAATAGTAGGCAGGCATGTTGTCACCAGAGAAGAGAATAGTAGGTAGGTATGCTGTCACTAGTGCTGGGGATAGTAGGCAGGCATGCTGTCACCAGTGCTGAGAATAGTATACAGGTTTACTGTTACTGGTGCTGGGAATAGTAGGCAGGCATGATGTCACCAGTGCTGAGAATAGTAGGCAGGCATGCTGTCACCAGTGCTGAGAATATGCTGTCACCAGTGTGGAGAATAGTAGGTGGGCATGCTGTAATCAGTGCTGAGAATAGTAGACAGGCTTGCTGTCACCAGTGCTGAAAATAGTAGACAGGCATGCTGTCACCAGTGCTGAAAATAGTAGACAGGCATGCTGTCACCAGTGCTGAGAATAGTAGGCGGGCATGCTGTCACCAGTGCTGAGAATAGTAGGTGGGCATGCTGTGACCAGTGCTGAGAATAGTAGTTGGGCATGCTGTCACCAGTGCTGAGAATAGTAGGTGGGCATGCTGTCACCAGTGCTGAGAATAGTAGGTGGGCATGCTGTCACCAGTGCTGAGAATAGTAGGTGGGAATGCTGTCATCAGTGCTGAGAATAGTAGGCGGGCATGCTGTCACCAGCGCTGAGAATAGTAGGCGGGCATGCTGTCACCAGTGCTGAGAATAGGAGGTGGGCATGCTTTCACCAGTGCTGAGAATAGTAGGCAGGTGTGCTGTCACCAGTGCCGATAATAGTAGGCGGGCATGCTCTCACCAGTGCTGAGAATAGTAGGGAAGTGTGCTGTCACCAGTGCTTAGAATAGTAAGCAGGCATGCTGTAAACAATGCTGATAATAGTGGGCAGACATGCTGTCACTAGTGCTGTGAATAGTAAGCAGGCATGCTGTCACCAGTGCTGAGAATAGTAGGCAGGCATGCTGTCACCAGTGCTGAGAATAGTAGGCAGGCATGCTCTCACCAGTGCTGAGAATAGTAGGCGGGCATGTTGTAATCGGTGCTGAGAATAGCAGACAGGCATGCTGTCACTAGTGCCAATAATGGTAAGCAGGCATGCTGTCACCAGTGCCAATAATGGTAAGCAGGCATGATGTCACCAGTGCTGAGAAAAGTAAGCAGGCATGCTGTCACCAGTGCTGAGAATAGCAGACAGGCATACTGTCACTAGTGCTGATAATAGTAAGCAGGTGTGCTGTCATCAGTGCTGAGAATAGTAGGCAGGCGTGCTGTCACCAGTGCTGAGAATAGTAGGGAGGTGTGCTGTCACCAGTGCTGAGAATAGTAGACAGACATGCTGTCACCAGTGCTGAGAATAGTAGGCAGGCATGCCTACATCAGTGTTGAGAATAGTAGGCAGGTATACTGTCACTAGTGCTGGGAATAGTAGGCAGTCATGCTGTCACCAGTGCTGAGAATAGCAGGCGGGCATGCTGTCACCAGTGCGGAGAATAGGAGGCAGGGCACGCTGTCACCAGTGTTGAGAATAGCAGACAGGCATGCTGTCACCAGTGCTCATAATAGTAGGCAGGTGTGCTGTCACCAGTGCTGATAATAGTATGCGGGCATGCTGTCATCAGTGCGAAGAATAGCAGACAGAGGCATGCTGTCACCAGTGGTGAGAGTAGTAAGCGGACATGCTGTCACCAGTTCTGAGAATAGTAGGCAGGTGTTCTGTCACCAGTGCCGATAATAGTAGGCAGGCATGCTGTCACCAGTGCAGGGAATAGGAGGCAGGCATGCTGAAACCAGTGCTGAGAATAGGAGGCAGGCATGCTGTCACCAGTGCTGAGAATAGGAGGCAGGCATGCTGTCACCAGTGCTGAGAATAGTAGGCAGGCATGCTGTCACCAGTGCTGAGAATAGTAGGCAGGCATGCTGTCACCAGTGCTGATACTAGTAGGCGGGCATGCTGTCACCGGTGCTGATACTAGTAGGCGGGCATGCTGTCACCAGTGCTGAGAATAGTAGGCAGGCATGCTGTCACCGGTGCTGAGAATAGTAGGCAGGCATGCGGTCACCAGTGCTGAGAATAGTAGGCAGGCATGCTGTCACCAATGCTGAGAATAGTAGGCGGGCATGCTGTCACCAGTGCTGAGAATAGTAGGCGGGCATGCTGTCACCAGTGCTGAGAATAGTAGGTGGGCATGCTGTCACCGGTGCTGAGAATAGTAGGCAGGCATGCTGTCACCAGTGCTGAGAATAGTAGGCGGGCATGCAGTCATCAGTGCTGATGAATAGTAGGCAGGCAAGTTATCACCAGGGCTCTGATGGCACGGCTGGCCCCCAAACCAGAATGTAAAGCGATCACATTAATGATCACTTTAGCTCCTGTCCCTGCAGGTGCTTTTTATTACATCTGGGTAACCCTTAATTTCTCTTTGCTACTTATTGCACTATAATGTCATCACTGCCCCTCTGACGCTTTGTATTTTAAAATACCTAGATGACTGTCTTTTGTGTTGGTTCATTTATGCATAATGATGAATTTATGTTATTTAATTGAACATATCAGCCACATAATACATGCATTGATTTGCATGTAAAGCGAAGTAGATAATATTGCCAGAACTATTAGACGTTGCTTGCACACTGTTATATTTTATGCGTTTTAATGTATCTGTATGAATAGATAACCTCCATGTTGTTTCTGTAGTAACCTAGTTTTAGAGAAAATACTTTAGCTGTTTAAAGTATTGGGGCCACAAAGTCCTTCACTTTGCCAGGGACACCCGGACCCCTAGATACAGCACCGCTGCAAGGGTCTATATCTTATGAACCCTCTGTGACCAGATACTCACTGACCCCATACATCACCCTTATAATCTACTGAGGAGTTGCTTGCCTGACACTCTGTGTGGGACTGTAGGGTGTGGAATGACCTGTGACAGCCATCGGAGCAACATGAGAATGTCGTCAGGATTGGTCGATATGCTGGCGTTCATCATGTCTATCCAGAAGTTGACAAACTGCCCATGGTGGTCTAGTGGCTTCATACCTCCTCTTGGGCGGCAGCAGCAGCAGCCGCTCCAGCATCTTCTTCCGGGTCCTGGCAGAGCTGTGAGATTCACTTCCAGCGTGGACCTCTAATTCTGCAGTGAGCCGGTGATTATTTCTCCCTCCACCTAGTGCTGAACTCTAAACCCCCCCCCCCCCCCCTTCCTTCCCACCCAGGCTAACCCGAACCTTCCCCTTCAGCCTATCTCTAACCCTCTCAGCGGAGCCGAAACTAACAGTCAGCATCCTGACACGGTCGACATTTCATATGGTAAAATATTTAATGCCGACATTGTGAACCTGACAACAATTTGAGGATGTCGACCTGGTAGCTGTCAACAGTTTGAACCATGTTGACGGTCTGATATATACAGTATGGTTTCGACCTTATGAACATTGACATGGTTACTGTAAACCATTGGACCGGATACTGACTGTAGCTACCTGGACAAGCTACCATAAGACCAAGGGGTAAATGTATTATAGCGGCATTAACGAGGCGAGGCAGGAAGGGACATCGACAAGATTTATAAACATCTTGTCTGCAGAAGCGGGAGCGCAGGATACCCCCGTCCCCTTTGGCGATGTCCTCCTGAGCACACAGCGCATCATCTTAGTGCTGATGCACTGTGTCAGCCTTCTGGGCCAGCTGCACTGCGCATGCGTGGGATCTCGCTACTCATACTAAATCCTCTGCGCAGTCCGGAGCCGGAACCCAGCTCTGTCCCTGTTGTGGTGTATGGGCATCGCCACCTACAGCTGTCGAAATCAAAATACATTGCCCCCTATTTTACACAGCAGCGCTGATATGGACAGTAATACATGGGGGAGAAGCGGTATCACTGCACATAATGGGGGTAATTCTGAGTTGATCGCAGCAGTAACTTTGTTAGCAGTTGGGCAAAACCATGGTGGTCATTCCGAGTTGTTCGCTCGCAAGCTGCTTTTAGCAGCTTTGCACACGCTAAGCCGCCGCCTACTGCGAGTGAATCTTAGCTTTTCAAAATTGCGAACGAAAGATTCTCAAAATTGCGAAAATACTTCTCTGTGCAGTTTCTGAGTAGAGTAGCTCGAAACTTACTCTGCCAGTGCGATCAGTTCAGTGCTTGTCGTTCCTGGTTTGACGTCACAAACACACCCAGCGTTCGCCCAGACACTCCTCCGTTTCTCCAGCCACTCCCGCGTTTTTCCCAGAAACGGTAGCGTTTTTCCACACACTCCCATAAAACGTCCAGTTTCCGCCCAGAAACACCCACTTCCTGTCAATCACACTACGATCACCAGAACGAAGAAAAGACCTCGTAATGCCGTGAGTAAAATACCTAACTGCATAGCAAATTTACTTGGCGCAGTCGCACTGCGGACATTGCGCATGCGCATTAGCGACTAATCGATCCGTTGCGAGAAAAAAATAACGAGCGAACAACTCGGAATGACCCCCCATGTGCACTGCAGGGGGGAGGGGGTGGCAGATATAACATGTGCAGAGACAGTTAGATTTGGGTGGGTTATTTTGTTTCTGTGCAGGGTAAATACTGGCTGCTTTATTTTTACACTGCAATTTAGATTGCAGATTGAACACACCCCACCCAAATCTAACTCTCTCTGCACATGTTATATCTGCCTCCCCTGCAGTGCACATGGTTTTGCCCAATTGCTAACAAAGTTCCTGCTGCGATCAACTCAGAATTACCCCCAAAAGTGGTCATTCCGAGTTGTTCGCTCGCTGATGATTTTCGAAGTGCAGCGATCAAGTGAAAAAACTGCAAAAATGCGCATGCGCTAAGTACTTTCACACAAAACTTTGTAGATTTACACAAGCTCGAGCGACGTTTTTTCATCGCTCGAGTGATCGTAGTGTGATTGACAGGAAGTGGGTGTTTCTGGGCGGAAACTGGCCGTTTTCAGGGAGTGTGCTAAAAAAAAGCAGGCGTGCCAGGTAAAAACGCAGGAGTGGCTGGAGAAACGGGGGAGTGGCTGGCCGAACGCAGGGCGTGTTTGTGACATCAAACCAGGAACTAAACGGACTGAGGTGATCGCAGTCTAGGAGTAGGTCTGGAGCTACTCAGAAACTGCAGCAAATTATTTAGTAGCAGTTCTGCTAATCTTTCGTTCGCTATTCTGCTATGCTAAGATACACTCCCAGAGGGCGGCGGCCTAGCGTGTGCAATGCTGCTAAAATCTGCTAGCGAGCGAACAACTCGGAATGAGGGCCTATGTGCGTGGATACTCCTTCTCTCCCATAAGGCCACATAATACATTTACCCCTAAATATATAAAGTGTATCTACAGATGGAGCAGCACTCATCAAGTGCGGCTCCTTCGCATTCCTGCACTCCCAGCGTGACTAGGCAATCCGTCCTCCTAGCTCCGCCGGAGTGCACGGAGGCGCATTGCCATTATATGAATGGGGCGCGTCTCCATCACGGCGGAGTGCACGGAGACGCTCTCCCATTCTAGTGAATGGGGTGCGTCTCCATCGCAGACGGGCGCGCACACTCGGACAGAGACGCTCTCGTCGATAGGCGCACCCAGGCACAGACGGAGCCACGATTAGCGTGGCTCCATCTGTATGTATAAGTGTCTAGATCATGGGTCTTCAACCTGTGGCCCTCCAGCTGCTGTGGAACTACAGATCCCAGTATGCCCTGCCATAATTTTGCTATTAACACATGCTAAAACTGGGGCAGGGCATGCCGGGGTGTGTAGTTCCACAGCAGCTGGAAGGCCGCAGGCCGAAGATCCATGGTCTAGATTATAATCTATGTAAATGTATGTCATGATGCTTTCCACATGATATAGCTGCAATGAAAGAAATGTGATCCATGCTGTTTAAAGATATTGGAGTCTATTCATGAAGCAGTGAAAAGAGTGGAGAAGTGAGCCTGTGGAGAAGTTACCCATGGCAACCAATCAGCTGCTCCGTACAATTGTATAGTATGCAAATTATAAATGTTACTTCAATGCTGATTGGTTGCCATGTGCAAGTTCTCCACACTTTTCACTGCTTCATGAATGAAAATAACATGCAATATTTTAAGAAAACTTTGGGGGGAAAAAAACAAGAAAGGAATATGAGGTAAGAGCATACAGTACCTGGTATCATTAGCGCATCTTATCCTGCAGCCGTGACGCGGTATAACCAAACCCAGGTGCATTCGCAGTCTACAGTTGGTTGGTCCTGTGTGGGGCCACACATGGGTCCCTGGGTGCATTATAGAATATTTGATCTGAAAAGAAGCGTTTATTACTGACAGACTGATACTCCTATACATGCCACCCATGACAATAGAAAACACATTATAAAGTGTATATAAATAAATTCTGGAAATTAAGGTTCTAATTTAAGAACAGTATTCAGGAGAAATCCAAGAAATGAAAGGCCCTTGCACTGTGTGTTGTACCTGTCCTCTGCGGCATCCAGTGGACTCGGGAAACCTGTCTAACACACCACAGGTCCTGGGTGCAGCGTTACATGACTTATCATTCTTTCGACCTATCAAAAAGATAAATAATCACAAATTAAGGAATCTGTAGGAATCTATTATTTATGCCCAGTTAAAGGCAGTCTTTCCTGTCTAGAAATGGGAGGTGGTTGATAGACAGACAGTTAAAAGGTCAACAGGGTCAAAACATCGATAGGGTCAAACAGCTGTCATTTTGTTATTAAGTTTTTTTTTCATGTTTTTACAACTTTTGCTGCATTTACTATCCATGTCACAAACTATTACCTTCAGTAACCTTGTGGCGGGCGAAGCAGAGCGAGCCACCGAGCCCGAAGCGTGATGAGCGAAGCAAGCCCACAAAGGGACGCATTTTAGCAAATTTGATTGATGGCCTTTTGATCCGCGTCGACCTTTAGACCGTTGACTTTTTGACTGCCGACCCTATGGTGTAGACCTAAATACTGCCTATCTTTTTAATGCCTATCTTCTGTACAACTCCCCTAGAAATATTTAATTTACTTTAAGGTACTTTGGAAGGTTAGAAGGAGCTTTCTGGTATAAAGCAATACACATTTTACAGACTTTTAGTGATTTCAAGAGTCTCTCTCTACATACTAGTAAATGGACCAGGCATATACAGGGTCACACAAGCTTGTCCCCGCTCCGCCCCATCTCCAACATCACCCTCACGGTTATTAGTTCTTACATTTTATTTCAACTGGCGCCGTTCAGAGGACACCACTTTACTATGGCAATGTGAGTGTATTGCTGGGAGCGGAATGCGGGCCGTGTGCTCGTCTGCTGCCCGCTCATATTACTTCAATAATTTCTATTCACTATTAGAATGCTGGGCGGGAGAGAGGACTTCACAGACTTGACTCTGTCTGTACCGGCACTGTGATTATCTCATTACAATAGCATCTGTTAAGGGGTGGGATACATTAGGCAGCATGTGACCAGTCAGTTCTTCATGCTGATGTGTTGTAAGCAGGAAAAGGTAAGGATCTGAGCAAGTCTTATAAAGGACAAAGGTCAGGATGTACTAAAGGAAAAATGTGGTAAAACCCCCGTTTTCTGGGTTTTTATTGCATTTTCAAATGTACTAAGACCTGGCCGCCGGGTTTTCGCCACCCAGGGTATTGCCATCCCATAGAAGCCTATGGGCTTCTTATCGCCAGCCGCCACAACCCGCTGCCTCCGCCGCAGACTCCCACCCGGCATACCTTCCTCCAGGCAGCCCTGCCGCCTCCTGCAGGGAGGAAGAGGAGGCGCCCGGGACAGCCTGCTGCTGCTTCCCGGCGTGGGGGGAGTGTGAAGAGCCCAGAGAGGTGACGGAGACCCCCCGCAAGTCACCTCACAGGTATCGCGGGGGGCCTCTGTTACCACATTGTGATGTTGATCGCATATGTTAGTACATATGCTATCAACATCGCTGCAATGGAAGGTGATGTACGTTAATACATCCCGTCCAAATTGTGATGGCCAGATGACTGGGTCAGAGTGTCTCCAAACTGGCAGGTTTTGTGGGATGTTCCAGGTATACAGTGGTTAGTAACTACCAAAAAATAAAGAAATGAAGGCTGGCCCATCTGTTCTTATCCCACATAAGAGCTACTGTAGCACAAATTGCTGAAAGTTAATATTCGCTATGATAGAAAGGTGTCAGAACACATAGTGCATTACAGCTTGCTGAGTATGGGGCTGTGTAGTCACAGACTGGTCAGAATGTCCATGCTGATCCCTGTCCACTGCCAAAAGCGCCTACAATGGGCACGAGTATCAGAACTGGACCCTGACGCAATGGAAGAAGGTGGCCTCTTCTGATTAATCACATTTTCTTTTACATCATGTGAATGGCTGGGAAAGAGATGGCACCAGGAGGCACTATGGGAAGAAGGCAAGTTGGTAATGCTCTGGGCAATGTTCTGCTGGGAAACCTTGGATCCTGGCATTCATGTGGATGTTACTTTGACACGATCCACCTACCTAAACATTGCTGCTGACCAAGTACACCCCTTCATCGCAACAGTATTCCCTGATGGCAGTGGTCTCTTCCAGCAGAATACTGCACTCTGCCACTCAGCAAAACGTATTCAGGAATGGTTTGAGGAAAATAAAAAGAATTCAAGGTGTTTACTTGACCTCCAAATTCCCCAGACGTTAACCCGATTGAGCGTTTGTGGTAGGTGCTGGTAAAACAAGTCCGAGCCATGGTGGCTCCACCTCGCAACTTACAGGACTTAAAGGACCTGTTGCTAACATCTTGGTGCTAGATACCACAGGACACTTTCAAAGGTCTTGTGAAGTCCACGGGTCAGAGATGTTTTGGTGGCACAACAGGGACCTACACAATATTAGGCAGGCTGTTTTAATGTGATGTGTTCAAAATTATAACTTCACATTAACATGGTATATTATTCTCCAGCATAATGTATGTAACTACAATGCTTTAGAATGCAGTATCCGAAAATGTAATAATTCCTCACAGTATGACTCTGGATTAGGCTAAAAGAATACAGCGCTCATTCTAATAATGACACTTGGTCTGCTGTGGGATTGTGTCTATGTTATTTAATTGCTTACCTTGCTGCCACAGTGTATACTGACTCCAATCTCCTGTTTCTCTGAGATTTTCATCTTCAGGAACAAAGAGGCCTTTGGCATCATCCATCACAGCGAGAGCCTCATCACGAATTATCTTCCAGTTGGCTTCCAAAGACTTTTACAGATAAATAACCAAAGGTTATTAATGCATAACACAACTCATATGATCACAAAGCTAATAAGGGGAAAGATCTTTTATAGATAGAATCTTTATGTGGTGCAGTCATTATCTCACTATAATACATGTCTGGTCACTCCATAGATATTTGCATTGTTTTTCAATGAGAAATTGTGCTTGTTCTTTGGCTGCAAGTAATGCGTTAAATATTATGTTTTTCTAAACACTGCAACAACTGTTAGCAAGCATCAACATCATATAACTAACTCCGAACAAGAAGACTGGATCTTGCCTGGATATTTTTGGTTCATTTGAATGCAAAAACAAACAAACAAAAAAAAATAGCCTAGGGGGTAATTCCAAGTTGATCGCAGCAGGAAGTTTGTTAGCAGTTGGGCAACACCATGTGCACTGCAGGTGGGGCAGATATAACATGTGCAGAGAGAGTTAGATTTGGGTGGGTTATTTTGTTTCTGTGCAGGGTAAATACTGGCTGCTTTATTTTTAGACTGCAAATTAGATTGCAGATTGAACACACAGCGCGTGTCAAAAAAAGGGTGTGGTCTCACAAGGAAGGGGCGTGGCCACACAATAGTGCATGCATTTCAAATTACGCCACACAGTAGCACAATCTTATTCACTTCACCCCACGCATAGTAGTGCTGTTTATACACATAATGTCCCCGGTAGTGGTGCCGCTTAAACACATAATACCCTCCTATGCTGCTGATCCTCCCGCTGTTCGCTCTGTATAATATGAATGTCTCCCATTTCTAACACGATCGTGACCAAATCCACCTAGTGCCGCCGATGCATTTCTACCCTATCAGAGTCTTAGTCATGGCATAGGTGGGCTTGGTCTGGTCACTTAATTATATAGAGGATATAGTATAAATTAAGTGACCAGACCAAGCCCACCTATGCCATGACTAAGACCCTGATAGGGTAGAAACGTGTCGGTGGCACTAGGTGGATTTGGTCACGATCATGTTAAAACTGGAAGACGTTCATATTATACAGAGCGAACAGCGGGAGGATCAGCGGCATAGGAGGTGTGTGCAGGAAATAGGACCTGTGGACGACCAGCGGTAAAGAAAGCCTTTTGCGCACAGCCCCGGGTAATAAGATTCCCGGTGGAGAGGCAGAACCGTGTCCATCATTGGCGTTCGGGAGGTCCGGTGAGACAATTCCACCTACTGTATAAGTTGAACTAGAAGAATGCTAAACTCTGTTGTGAACATACAAGGAAGAGTACTTTGTTTTAAGTGACTTTTTAAAATCAATATAATTGTGTTTTACTTTGAACTTTTGCTGGATTGCACTTCATATTTCATACAAAAGACGCAAGAAGATATTCCGTTTCAGAATACATTGCATTTGTCATACAAAGGCTGATTAAGAATAGCGTGGTTTTTTTTAGGTTTTTTCATTTTTTGCATGTGGTGTGGTGCTGATTGACAGATCAGAGTTCCTTAAAAGACACAGCTGCAGTTTACATCTGAGCGCTTCGATAAGGGTCCCCGTCTGTAGTTTGGTTCTGTACACACACATACTGTAGATACATACACACACACACACACACACACACACATACATACATACATACATACATACATACATACATACATACACACACACAGTTTCTCAATCACTCTCCCCCAACTTACCATCTGGCAGGCAGGATCTGTAGCAGTTGCTGTCTGTCCTCCTCTGCAGCCTGGTCCCGTGTAGTTCCGCCCCCTTTTCAGACTGGGCCATGGACTGTTACATAACGCTGTCAGGGGAAGGAGGAGGCTTCATCATGCTGCCGGCACCGCTGCTCGTCAGTGTGACAGGCACAACAGCCGGCACCAGGGTCCCAGACGCAGCACGGGGATGCAAAGCAGGCAGAGCGCCTCTCCTACCCGGCGCCTACCTGCTTTGCATCCCTTTGCTGAGCGGGTAGCGCCGGGCCTGCATTGGGAATTCCTTAAAGAGATATTATTGAAGGCGGGCTTAAATTGAGCAATCCTATCATCCATATTGGCATTATATAGCTCCCCATCAGCCACAGTGTTCAGTAATGGCTTTACTTCCTCCTCCTCCTCCTTTGCAATATCAAATGGTACTAGACAGGGGTATCCCCTATCTCCCCTTATGTATGTTCTTGCAATAGAACCTTTAGTTGCCATATTGCAACAATCCTCATTGTTCCCGGGAATACGAGTAGGCTCAACTCAACATAAACTGAATCTCTTTGCAGACGACGTTCTCGTGTTTATTACAGACCCTGAAACTTTGTTCCCTGTCCTTCAGGAGATAATTAAATGTTATAGCGAAGCTTCCTTTTACAAACTCAATACATCTAAAATGCAAGCTTTACCATTCAATTTGAGTTCCGCTAAGCTGACCAGACTTAAATCTCTCTATATATATAATTTGAAAAAAGATTACATACTTTATCTAGGTATTAATATTCCCAACAGGTTGTCCAAAATAGCGGAGATTAATTACACTCCTTACTCTCTCAGAAAGAAGCGATTCTAAAAAGATGGGGAGGCCTGGAGATATCGTGGTTGGGCGGACTAGCAATGTCGATTCTCCCAAAATTAATTAATTTATTCCGCATCATCTCCTATTTGGAACCGCAGAAGTTTATTAGGCAAGTGCACTCAGTGATAATTAGATACAGTACATTTGAAAAAACAAGACCCTTGGATAGCTTATAGCCATTTGACTAGGTCTAGGAAATTGGGAGGTTTGGAAGTACCAGACTTAAAGACATATCAATTTTCTTGCCTAGTGGCTAAAATTAGTGACTGGTCCTTACGTATTGGTACGAAACAATGGATAGATTTCCTCTTTTAGACTTCTTATGGACTACCAAGCAAAAAGACCCTCTCTACAAAATACCCCGCGTACTATTCTAGATTCCCTCAAAGCATGGGTTGCTATGGTAATCACTTCAAAACGTATTTCTTTACCTTCCTGTAAACTGTCCATAGCCGCTGTCTCCAGATTGATTCAGGATTTGAATATCTCTAATTGGCTGTCCTGTGGTATTGCCACCATTGCTGATTTAGTCAAAGGATCTACAATTATCTCATTCTCCACACTACAGAGTCAATTCAATTTACCTCCTATAGAAATATTTACGTATAATCACATCGTACATTGGATTGCTAGTTCAATAAGATCCTCAGGACAACTACTACTGCCTCCCCCTAATATACTATCGAAAATTTCATCCGGTACCGGCAGAGGTGCCATTAGATTTTGGTATGCTATCGCTCAGAATAATATGTTACAAGACAAAGCCCCTGCTCAATTAAGATGGGAAGCAGATTTAAATTGTACGTTTACACAGCAACAATGGGAGTCGATTTACTGTACTAAACATAATATGTCTAAATGCAATAACCACAAAGAAATGCATTTCAAACTTCTACATAGACTATACTTTACACCAGCCAAATTGCATAAAATTTGGTCTAATCAATCCAAATTTTGCTGGAGGAATTGCTTAGAGACTGGAGACATCTTTCATATATTTTGGACATGCCCCATAATATGTCAACTTTGGAGTGATGTTTTTTGCTTTTGCTTCTAAGTTCTTAAATCTAATCTACAAGAGTCTCCTTCCATAGCTCTTTTTCATATTTACCCTAAATACACATGCAGATTGTTATGTGCTAGGTCAGGGGTGGCCAAACAGTCGATCGCGGACATGCGACCAGTCGATCGGGATCTGCCGCCCATACACACGAGGCGAGGAGAGCGCAGCGCGTGCCTCTCCTGCCTGCAGCCCAGCCCCTCAGTCTGGTCACCGGCAGTGACGGCGGAGTGTATAGCTGAAATCAGGTGCTGGTTCGTTAGCCAATCAGAGCTCGCGGACTGGTGCCTGATTTGAGATATACATGCTGCCGTCATCGCCGGAAACCAGACTGAGAGGGCAGGGTGGAAGGCAGGAGAGACGCGCGCTGCGCTCTTCACACAGCAGCAAAACGGTGAGCAACACTATGGGGGCATATCTGACACTGTTGGCACATGGCACAGTGGGGGCATATCTGTATCTGGCACTGTGGGGTCATATGTGGCACTGTGGGGGCATATCTAGCACTGTGCGCACATGGCACTGTGGGGTCATATCTGTAACTGTGGGGTCATATGTGGCACTGTGGGGGCATATCTGCCACTGTAAGGGCATATCTGGCACTGTGGGCACATAGCACTGTGGGCACATGGCACTGTGGGGCATATCTGTATCTGGCACTGTGGGGTCATATGTGGCACTGTGGGGCATATCTGTCACTGTGGGGGCATATGTGTATCTGGCACTGTGGGGGCATATGTGTTTGAAGTTTTTACCTGTGGGGGCCAATGTGTTATTTTGTGCGAGACACAGCAAGGTTACGTCCCTTTTTTTCTTATACTACGCCCACTTTTTGTTATGCCACGCCCCTTTTTGGGGGGCGCGCCAGCAACCGGGCTCCTGCCACTGTGTAGGCTCAGCACTGCAGTCCGCTCCTCCCAGATCTCCGGCATGATGAAAATCGGGGTTGGGAAGGCTAGCCACGCCCCCATCCCATGAGGCCACAGCCCATACAACAAAGTCACACCCCCATTTGTGCCCACTGCACTGGGTGTTAAGAGGCTTAGTTATGCCTCTGTGTTTGTGAACAGTAAGAGCTATACAGGTTGAGTATCTCTTATCCAAAATGCTTGGGACCAGAGGTATTTTGGATATCGGATTTTTCCGTATTTTGGAATAATTGCATACCGTAATGCGATATCATGGTGATGTGACCCAAGTCTAAGCACAGAATGCATTTATATTTCATATACAACTTATACACACAGCAGGAAGGTCATTTTAGCCAATATTTTTGATATATTTGTGCATTAAACAATGTTTGTGTACAAACACATAATTCATTTCTGTTTCATATACTCCTTATACACACAGCCTGAAGGTCATTTAATACAATATTTTTTATAAGTTTGTGTATTAAACATCAGAAAACAGAGGTTTCACTATCTCAATCTCACTCCAAAAAATCTGTATTTCAGAATATTTGGATATGGGATACTCAACCTGTATTAGTAAACAATGAATTATGAAATCCCCCTTCTTCCTCCAGGTTTGTAGCCCATTTAAAGTTGTCATAAATCATTACTATCTAGTTGTGTGTGTGTGTGTGTGTGTGTGTGTGTGTGTGTGTGTGTGTGTATGTATGTATAAATGAAAAATAGTCTACATACATCACTACTGCTAAGATGCTGCTTTCTGATGTGAGAGACATTTATCCCTGCTGTTTCCCTGTTACCAACAGATTAAAGTGCATACTTCAATCTATCACCCGGCTGTCCTGTGTCAGACATACTGTACATTTATAGTAACATATCACATAAGGAACATAGACATTTAAGCCAAATCATTCTGTGGATATCTTTGGGACATATACTTCACTGTGCATAGAGTCAAAGTATAGCACAATACTTCAGTGCAGAGGGTTGGTAATATTAAACATTGGAGAATAGACATTTATTCCTGTCAGCGGGGGATCTGGTCAGGATCCCGGCTGTCGGATTACCAGCATCTCAGAATACCGACTCCAGAATGCCGACACTGGCAGCCCGAATAGGTTCAACATCCCGGCGCCGGAATTTCGACACCCAAGATGCTGAATGACAAGCCAACGTGACGCCGAAGAGGTAAGCTGTGTGGGGGGGGGGGGGGAGAGTGGAAGTTAGGTTTAGGCTGCGGGGGAAGGGCTGGGGTTATTCACCTCCCGGGAGGGTTAGGGTTAGGCTGCGGCGAGGATGGGGGGGGGGGGGGTAGGTTTAGGGATAGTGGGACAGGGGGGGAGGACGAGTATATTTACCTTCCCCTGTAGGGATTCTGATCTTTGGGATGCTGCGGTTGGCATTCTGACTGTTGGCATCCTGACCGCCAGCAAGTCATACCCAACCCATTCTTGACAATTCTCTTCCTGTGGCTTTAGTTGGTTCCTGCAATCTCTATTCTTCAGACACATGTATAACTTTCCCAAATAACTAGTTCACACATCTTTTCTTTTAGCACATATCTCTGTATAACACCACAAACGCCGTCACTTCACAGGTTACTCTCGTCTCATACTCAGTACTCTTATTCCTATTGCGTAGCTATAACAGCATATACTGTATGTACTGCTCACTCTATGTAGATGATGTCGTCTTGTTTTAGTGACATCACATCCTCTTAGTGAATTGATAGGCTGCATTTTTCTGATGCCTCCACTGTGTAGGGAACTGCTAAACTGTAAATACAGCACTTTCCATGATCTTACTTTAATTGTAGATGAAAAAGCACAGACGTTGCTGCAAGAAACGATAGCATGACAGGGGCTTTGTCTCAAAGCAACTAATGAGATTATTCCTAAAGCAGTTTTACACCTACACTGAACTTAGTCTAACACTCATTATTCAAGAGACGTTCAACGAACATATGTATTTTATATAAATCTCAACTATAACATTACATAAAATGTAATTCTCCAGGCATAGCAACAGGAACTTCTGAGGAAAATGTCTCTGTTTGTCATTACCTACAAAACTTCACATACATATCTTGGCAAAATTGTATTGTGCCTTATATTTTTTACACAGCATGCCCTGAGGGAAATACCAAATGCGCTGGAAAAATAGGATTTTAATTACCTACCGGTAAATCCTTTTCTCGTAGTCCGTAGAGGATGCTGGGGTCCAAATTAGTACCATGGGGTATAGATGGGTACTTTGGGAGCCACTGGCACTTTAAGAGTTTAATAGTGTGGGCTGGCTCCTCCCACTATGCCCCTCCTACCAGACTCGGTCTAGAAACTGTGCCCGAGGAGACGGACATACTTCGAGAGAAGGAAATACACGGAAAGTGGTAAGATTCACACCAGCTCACACATAACAAAAAGGAAAGCCAAGCTAACCAACTTGGAACGAGTCAGCAATGGCTGAACCAACAAACGTAACCAAGTAACAATGCAGGAATACGAAGCACTGGGCGGGCGCCCAGCATCCTCTACGGACTACGAGAAAACGATTTACTGGTAGTTAATTAAAATCCTATTTTCTCTTACGTCCTAGAGGATGCTGGGGTCCAAATTAGTACCATGGGGATGTACCAAAGCTCCCAGTATGGGAGGGAGAGTGCTGAGGTTCCTGCAGAACTGATTGACCAAACTTTAGGTCCTCAGAGGCCAAAGTATCGAACCTGTAAAACTTAGCAAACGTGTTTGACCCAGACCAAGTTGCTGCTCAGCAAAGCTGAAGAGCCAAGACACCCCAGGCAGCCGCCCAGGAAGAACCCACTTTACGTGTAGAGTGGGCCTGAACAGATTTTGGACAAACCAAACCTGCTGTTGAAGAAGCATGCTGGATAGTAAGCCTGATCCAGCGAGAAATGGTCTGCTTAGAAGCGGGACACCCAATCTTGTTGGGATCATAGAGGACAAAAAGTGCGTCCGACTTCCTGTGACGAGTAGTTCTCTTCACATATATTTTCAAAGCACGCACAACATGGGACTTTGAGGCAATCAAGGTATCAGTAGCCACTGGCACCACAATAGGTTGGTTGATATGAAAAGCCGACACAACCTTTGGAAGAAATTGCTGACGCGTTCTGAGTTCAGCCCTATCTTCATGGAAAATCAAGTAGGGGCTCTTGTGCGACAATGCCCCCAATTCAGACACACGTCTTGCAGATGCCAATGCTAACAGTGTGACTGTCTTCCAAGTAAGAAACTTTATGTCCACTTCCTGTAAAGGTTCGAACCAATCCGATTGCAGGAACTGCAGCACCACACTAAGGTCCCAAGTTGCCGTAGGAGGCACAAAGGGTGGTTGGATGTGCAGAACTCCTTTCAAGAAAGTCTGAACCTCAGGAAGAGCAGCTAATTGTTTCTGGAAGAAAATGGATAAGGCCAAAATCTGGACTTTGATGGAGCCCAAGCGTAGGCCCACATCCACACCAGCTTGCAGAAAGAGGAGGAAACGTCCCAGTTGAAACTCCACCGTAGGAAACTTCTTGGATTCACACCAAGACACATACTTTTTCCAAATCTGATGGTAATGTTTAGACGTTACCCCTTCCTAGCTTGGATCAGAGTAGGAATGACCTTGTTCGGAATGTCCTTCCGAGTTAAGATTTGGCGTTCAACCTCCATGCCGTCAAACGTAGCCACGGTAAGTCTTGATAGGCGAATGGCCCCTGTTGTAGAAGGTCCTCGCGAAGAGGAAGAGGCCTCGGACCCTCCAGCAGTAATTCCAAAAGATCCGGGTTCCAAGCCCGTCTTGGCCAGTCCGGAGCAATGAGGATCGCCTAAACTTTTGTTCTTTTGATTAGTTTGAGAATCCTTCGGGGTGAGTGGAAGTGGAGGGAATACATACACCGAGTGGAACACCCACGGAAATACTAGGGCATCCACCGCCACTGCTTGTGGGTGTCTTGACCTGGAACAGTACCTCCGAACCTTCTTGTTGAGGCGAGAGGCCATCATGTCTAAGTGAGGTACGCCCCACCGGCTTGTTACCTCTGTGAAAACCTCCGGGTGGAGTCCCCATTCTCCTGGATGGAGATCGTGTCTGCTGAGGAAGTCCGCTTCCCAGTTGTCCACTCCCGGAATGAAGATCGCCGTCAGCGCCAGTGCGTGCTTTTCTGCCCAGAGGAGGATTCTTGTTACCTCTGACATTGCAGCTCTGCTCTTTGTTCCGCCCTGCCTATTTATGTAAGACACCGCCGTGACATTGTCCGACTGAATTTGAATGGCCCGATCTTGCAGAAGATGTGCCGCTTGTAGAAGGCCGTTGTATATGGCCCTTAGTTCCAGAACGTTTATTGGAAGGACAGATTCCTGACTTGACCACCTACCTTGGAAGTTTTCCCCCTGGGTGACTGCTCCCCAACCTCTGAGGCTTGCATCCGTGGTTAGAAGAATCCAGTTCTGAATCCCGAACCCGCGTCCCTTGAGCAAGTGAGGAGTTTGCACCCACCAGAGGACTGAAATCCTGGCTTTCGGCAACAGGCGTATCCACTGGTGAATGTGAAGATGTGATCCCGACCACTTGTCCAGGAAATCCAGATGGAAGAACTGTGCATAGAATCTTCCGTACTGTAGAGCCTCTTAGGAGGCCACCATATTTCCCAGAAGGCGAATACACTGATGAACCAATACCCGGGCTGGTTTCAGGACATCCCGGACCATTGATTGGATAACCAACGCTTTCTCCAGAGGTAGAAACACAGCACTTCCGCGTTGAGTATCATCCCCAGGAAAGGTAGTCTCCTTGTCGGTTCCAAATGTGACTTTGGAAGGTTCAGGATCCACCCATGATCCTGCAGTAGTCGAGTTGAGAGAGCAATACTCTGCAACAGCTTCTCCCTGGAAGATGCCTTTATCAGCAGATCATCCAGATATGGAATTATGTTCACTCCCTGTTTGCAGAGAAGGAGCATCATCGCCGCCATGACCTTGGTGAACACCCTCTGTGTTGTGGAGAGGCCAAATGGTAGGGCCTGGAACTGGTAGTGACAGTCCTGTAGTGCAAACCTTAGATAATCCTGGTGAGGTGGCCAGATCAGAATGTGAAGGTACGCATCCTTGATATCCAGGGATACCAGGAATTCCTCCTCCTCTAGACCTGAGACCACCACTCTTAGAGACTGCATCTTAAACTTGAACACTTGTAAATATGGGTACAAGGACTTTAGGTTCAATATTGGCCTTACCGAACCGTCCGGCTTTGGTACCACAAACAGGCTTGAGTAATAACCCCTGTTTTTTAGGTGAGGTGGAACAGGAACAATGACATTTGTTTTTATCAATTTTTGAATGGCTTCCTGCAGAATTGTACTTTCTGTCAGCAAAGCTGGTAAGCCTGATTTGAAGAATCTGTGAGGTGGGAGTACTTGAAGTTCCAGTCTGTACCCCTGGGTAACAATATCTTTTACCCAGGGGTCTAGGTGCGCCGCCGCCCAGATGTGACTGAAATCTTTTAGTCTCGCTCCCACCTGCCCGATCCCCAGGCTGTGAGGGCCACCGTCATGCTGAAGACTTGGAGGAAGCAGAACCTGGTTTCTGCTCCTGGGAACCTGTTGGTGCAGGTTTGATGGATTTTCCCCGACCTCCTCTAAAGAAGGTGGGGGGACCCTTGGATTTTTTAAATTTCGTGGTCCGAAAGGACTGCAGCGTAGGCTAATATTTCCTAGCCGGTGCAGCTGCGGAGGGAAGAAAGGTCGACTTACCCGCAGTTGCCATGGATATCCATTCATCCAGTGCTTCCCCAAACAGGGCCTGACCTGTGAAGAGTAGATTTTCCACGCTCTTCTTGGATTCCGCATCAGTCCATTGGCGTAGCCAGAGTCCTCTGCGTGCCGAGACTGCCATGGAAGTAGCCCTTGCATTAAGCAGGCCAATGTCCTTCATGGCTTCCACCATGAAACCTGCCGAATCCTGTATGTGACGTAAAAACAAGTCAATGTCACTCCTGTCCATAGTATCTAATTCCTCAAGCAATGTGCCTGTCCACTTTACTATGGCTTTAGAAATCCACGCACAAGCAATAATGGGCCTTAAGACCACGCCTGTAGCTGTGTATAGTGATTTGAGCTTAGTCTCTATCTTGCAGTCAGCCGGCTCCTTTAAGGCGGTTGAACCGGGGACAGGTAAAACCACCTTTTTTGACATCCTAGATACAGAAGTGTCTACTACAGGTGGATTTTCCCAGTTTTTCCTGTCCTCTTCAGGGAAAGGAAATGCAATGAGGATTCTTTTAGGGATCTGTCATTTTTTCTCTGGGTTTTCCCAGGATTTTTCAAACAAGGAGTTTAACTCCTTAGAAGCAGGGAAGGTAACGAGGATGTCTTATTTACAGTAAAGTAAGTCTCCTCTTCCTGCTCAGGTACCTTCTCAGTAATGTGTAAAACATCCCTAATGGCTTCAATCATTAGTTGCACCCCTTTATCAAGGGAGGCATCCCCCCCTGCACATCCCCATCACTGTCCCCTGTATCAGAGTCGGTATCCGTGTCATCTTGCATAATCTGGGCAAGTGGACGTTTATGTGGGTATGCAGGTGGGTTTTTAGATGAAGTAGTGGGGGCGGAAGCCTGCAAGCGGGTGAGTGCTGGATCCGCTCTGAGAGGAAGCCCCCGCCCCTTGTATTGGCACTAATGTTTAAACTGGCCTGAGGTGTTGCTAGTGCTAACAGCCGAATTAGCCCCTGTTAGCTGCTGTACCAGTGTAGGGTGTTTCGCGCTGGCTCAGGACACCCCTCACAGCGCCTATACAGTGTGTTGCTGAGCCTTCCTGGAGCGCAGCCTGTCAGAGCTACGCTCCCACCCTTGTGCCGCCATACCTGCCGGCGACCCGCTAACCAGGACGCCGGCGCTGTACTCACCACATCTTCAATCTTCTGGCTCTGTTAGGGGGTGGCGGCCGCCTCGTGGGCTAACGATAAGCACCCTCAGGAGCTCAGTGTCCTGTCAGCGGAGATAGAGAACCATTAACTCTTCAGGAAGTTGGTTCCTACTCCCCCCCTAAGTCCCACGAAGCAGGGAGACTGTTGCCAGCAGCCTCCCTGTACCTAGCTGACTCAAGAAAATAATAAAACTAGAAAAACTCCTAGGAGCTTCCCTAGCTGTGACTGGCTCCTCCGGGCACCTTTTCTAAACTGAGTCTGGTAGGAGGCAGGGCCGTCTTTTCGTATGGGCTCAATGAGCACTTGCCCAAGGGCCCCAGGAGTATAAGGGTCCTAGACTGACAGCTGAGGTTTCCTTCTTTCCAAGGGTACCACATTTTCGGCCCTGTGGAACCGGAGATATCTGACATCAAAGCAGTGGTCCCCATCCAAACCTGTTAATTGCTCTTCCCAGCCAGATATCTCGGGTTCTGTCTGACAGAGTTTTTCTCACGGTATACTCCAAAAGCTGGCACTCACCCCTTTTGGTATACACTGGCAGTTTGTCTCTACTATGCCCAGAACCAGAGATATCAGTCTTCAAGCAGCTGTCCCTGCTCCAGTTCCACACGCCTGATATGCAGTTTTATATTTCCATTGGTGGATTGCGCTGGCTCCTGAACTCTGATCCCCAAGTCCCCGGTACCTCCTGAAAGGTGGGGCTCTGTATTTTTTTATCCCATTCAATGCTAAGAAATACATTTTCAGGAACTTGAGATATCTGCAGTCAAGCATGCTGCACAATGCCGAAGTCTACAGCGCCGTACAAAGGAGGGGGCCCACCCCTGGCTCCCACCCCTTATATAACCCCTCTCCATCCACTAGAACCTCAGTCAATGTTTAACAAAGCCAGAGAAAAACACACAGAAGAACTGAGAAACCAGAAAACCAACAGGTATGAAACCAAACAAGGGAGGGATACCAACATCCCCAAAATTGACTTAATGGAAGAGATTTAATAGTCGTATCCCCTTTATCATCCATCTGTGGGATGCCATTGCCTCTGTGATCTATAAAAGCAAGCCAATTAAGGGAGTGAGTATCGGAACCAGCTGCTCAAAGAATCTTGCTCCCAACGCTGGCGTCCCATGCTCCAAATGTATGAAAGCAGTAAAACTTTGTGAAAGTGTGTATGGATGACCAAGTAGCTGCTCGTGGTAACACTACCAGAGGGGGAAAGATGTACTCCAACTTGAAAACCCAAGGTGCTGTCATGGCATCCATCAGGGATGCCCGGGAATCCCGAGACCAAGATCTGTACCTTGAAAGTTTCTGTTGAGACGGGAAGCCATTAGATCTATGGCTGGAGACCCCAATGTGGACACTATTTCCTGGTGTAATTCCCATTCTCCTGGATGCAATCCAGTTTTCTGCCCAATGAAGGATGTGAGAAACCCCCCTCATTGCTCGCCAGCTGTGTGTGCCACCCTGCTTGTTTATATATGCAACTGCCGTGGCATTGTTTGATTGGATTCACCCTGGTAGGCTCTTTAAATGGGACTGAGCCTGAACAAATGCAAACCAAATTCGCCCTCAATTCCAATATATTGATGGAAAGAGAAACTTCTTGGATGGACTAAAGACCCTGTAGGTGTATGTACAAGACCACTGCCCCCCAGCCCATTCGGCTGGCATCTGTGTTGACAATGATCCAATTCATAACTGACAACTGGCAACCTCTGTTCATATTTACATCTTGCAACCACCATAGGAGTGACTGATGGGTCTGCCGAGATAATCTGAACATTTGCTTTATTAATTGAGGGTCTGACTTTACCCATTGATGAAGCAACTGGTTTTGCAGTGGATGGGCATGGAATCTGGTGAAAAGGACGGCTTTGAAAGAAGCCACCATTTTCTCAAATAACTAAATAGCCCTGAGGACTGAGATATGAGTCATCTGTAACATACTTTTTATTCTGGATTGAAGATCCTGAATCCTTGCCTACGGCAGAAATAGTCTGTGACACTAAAAATTGATGATCGGGTGGAATTTCTGAAGCATGGCTATGGTAATCTGAAGATGTTGTTGCAAAAGGGCTATTGAAGGAGCACTTAGTAACAAATTGTCTAGATAGGCCAACATATTGCCTCCCTGCCTTCTGAGCGGAGAGATCGTGTGTGCCATATTTGTGAAAAGTCTGGGAGCGGTGGACAAACCAAATAGCAGAGCCTGGAACTGAAACTGTTGGTGCCCCACTACAAACTGCAGCAGCTGTTGATGAGCCCTCCATATAGGAATGTGGAGGTAGGCATCCTTGATCTATGGAGGCTACAAATTCCCCTTCCTCCATAGAACAAATGGCTGTCCTTACCAACTCTGGTCTGCCTTCTAAGAAAAGATTGGAGTAAAACTCCCGCCCTTACTGTATTACCAGAACCAGAATAATTACTCCAGAATCGGAAAGAGCAGAAATCGCCTGTATGAGAGCCATCTTCCTGCATCCATCTCCAGGAAGAGCGGAAAAAAACTTTTCTGGAAACGGACCCTCCAGGTCTAGAATGTAAACCCTGGTTACCAGTCCATTTATCCAAAGTTCCGTGGTGGATAGCTTTCCAGAACTTGAGCATGTGGGCACCCACCAGAGGGAGGGTCCCAGTCTCATGACAGTCATGTAGATTGTCCTTTTGCCTTGGTAGCAGGATGATGGGGGCTGAGAACCCCAGACCCCTGAAGGCACCTCTATGGGGACTCCCAGGCATACCCCGGGAGACCTGAAATCAAACGGTAATGCTTCTAAAGAATGTTTGGACTCTATGGAGTAAATTTACTAAAATGGGAGTTCTATATAAGATGGGATGTTGCCCATAGCAACCAATCAGATTCCAGGTATTATCTTCTAGAAGGTGCTAGATAAATGAGAAGTAGTATCTGATTGGTTTCTACGGGCAACATCCCATCTTAAATAGAACTACCATCTTAGTAAATTTACCCCTATGTCTGCCTTCCATGTTTTCAGCCAAAGGGAACACCTGCGGAAATGGCCAAAGCAAAAATATTATGTATCTGTATAGTGTCTATTAAAGCATCACCTATATAGATCAGAGCCTCTGAAATCTGGTCAGCCAAAGAATTTGTTTCAGACAAATCTTCTGATTGGAAACCAGAAGTCATCTGGGCCAACCAGGAATTGATAGCTTTACCGAGTTGCTGACCAAAACAGGCCGCAGCAAGACTCCTGACAAAATAGACTTAAGTATAGCTTAACTTTTTCTGACCATAGGATCTTCAGGTGTTACAGACTGTGTTGTGCTGACAAACAATGATAAAAGTTACAATAGTTCTTTATGTAAGCTGGTGTGTGCCTTTTGCAACAAAAACAACAGTGTAGGTCTCAGGAAACAGAGAAAGTAGGGTTGTTGTAAGGATCTGCAAAAAATATTCAGGGACTGCTGCTAGAAGTTTTAAATGTAAGCCCATGTGCTCATGTCAAAAAATACACCCCATACTTCTACTTAGCTCCCAAATAAGGTAACCAGGGATCTGGAGTCAGTAAGCTAAACCTTTGGCTCCTACTCCTCTATTTCACTAATACCCCTTTCAGACAGAGAAAAGAACCCGGTAATTTTCCTGCTCCTGAAGGGTCGACCCAGGATTTTTTTCTGTCTGAAAGGGTCAACACGGGACTGAGTTCCCGGGAATTCGACCCAGGAATTTACCTGTTTTTTTCCCGGATCTTACACGGTTTGCCGTCTGTCTGAAAGGGTCCGACCCGGTATTTTAGAAATGGGTCGAGGCTGACAGCGCTTATTGGCTGAGCTGGCGGGGCAGTGGCGATTGGCTGAGCAGCAGGGTCTCTCTGATTGGCTGAGCGGGCGTGGCACTGGCACTGGCATCTGAGGTCATCATTATGCTGCAGGGGAGACGGAGGCATAAGACTGTGCCAGGTAGCACAGTGCTAGCAGCTGCATCGGGCTCTCATTTGCTGTGTGAGACAGCAAAAAACAAGCAATAAGCCAGGAACTCCAGGCTACTCAGCAGTAACTCGTCGGCCATGGCTAATGCAATGCTGTGATCAGTCACCACCCACTTTCATGACCTCATCTCTGTGTGCCATAAAAACAGTCCATTTTTTATGACACACAAGTCTATTGCAGGGCTGACACAGGTTCTATCTGAAAGGGGTCGACCCGGGAATTTTTCGTTTTTTTTGTGCTGTGTGAAAGGGGGTAAGGGACTGTAACCCGGGTTTTTCCCAGGAACACAAACCTGTGAAAAAAATCCGGGTTTTTTAGATTTTTCTGTCTGAAAGTGGTATAACAGAGGAGCCAGAGTGGAAGGTTTGCTTTGCATTCCCACAGTCCTGAATGTAAGACAGTTGTAGGAACTATTCCACCTTAATTTGTGTTTATCAGGCATTTATATGAGTGGGAATTGTGACACCATTGGAGGTTGCCATTCATTTTAAGTACAGTATAACTTTTTTCAAAGATAAAGGGGAACATTTAGTAAGCAGTGATAAGAGCGGAGAAGTGAGCCAGTGGAGAAGTTGCCCATGGCAACCAATCAGCACTGAAGTAACATCTATAATTTGCATACTATAAAATGACACAGAGCTGCTGATTGGTTGATGGGGAAATTTCTCCACTGGCTCACTTCTCCGCACTTATCACTGCTTAGTAAATGTTCCCGTAAGTCTTATAAAAACAAATTAAATTAGATTGCTCCCCTATGTTAGAATTCCCGAACTCCTATCACCATGTACAAAATAAATATTCACAAATCTAATGTTTCCCTTTTAAGGTTACCGTTCCCCATAATATTAGTTCATGTTTTAAGGATATTCTAAATAATTCACATGTAATATGATATTCTACATTGTTAAGATGAAAATTTTAGTCACCATAGCGATGTTAGGATATATATATTATTTAACAGTCATTTGCTGAGTCTCTGGGTAAAATTCAGAATTCAAAGAGATTAGGCAAGGACACTAGATAACGGGAAAAGCTAATAGAAAAAGGGAGTTTTATTGTAACATGCCACTAAACACTTTAATTACTTATCACAATTAATAGTGCACATGAAGTAACTTCCAAAATTACAAAAAAATAAATAAAAACAAAATAAATGTTCAGGTCTTCGCCCTTTATCAACTGTATCCAACTGCAATATACTGGTATTATAATTTTGGCTTGATGTGTATTTTACTGTATTGCAGTATGTATAACTTGCGTTCAGTACGTGAACTGCACTATTCATTGTTGCTCATAGGGTTACAACATTTTAAGCATTAAGGGGCTAATTCAGTACGGATAGCAAATTCTGCTAATCAGCAGAATTTGCTATCCATTGGATCGCATGCTGGGGAGGCCGCCCATCACTGGGCAAGGCCACCCAGCATGCTGACCGGCCTCCCCCCCCCACCTTGATGAAGCAGAAATTGTGATCGCCTCGCAATTTCTGCTTCATAGTAAAAATTATTGATGCCTCATGCCAGTGCAGCTTAGCTTACCCATCTTACCCATCACGGTGGCTGCGTGTGACGTCATGCAGCCACCGTGATCACGCCCATGACACCCCCCCATTCGCTCCACTCCGCCCACCGTTCGCGACACCCCCACAACGCTCCATCTCCTCCCTGGAAATGGAGCATTTCTTATTTAGGTTACTTATAGAATACTGTAGTGTAAAATAAATACACATATACCTTGCCCATGGATACTTAAAATGGGCTATCAAAGAATGTAAACCTTTCTTTGATCACATTTAAACATAAATGAAAAGGTTACACTTTTCAGAAGAAATGACATATCACTTCAATAACAATGTACACAATGGTGTATGTACATTTTGCAAACACGGACAGGAATACGAGCGCATTTGAAAAACACAGACTGGACTGAAAACTAGCCATTGACAGTAGTGTTTGGTTATTCTCGCCTGAAACACGCCTGTAAAATACGATCTCATATACGGTTCGGAAAATACGATCACCGAACACACGAGAGCATAGTAAATTTCCGCATTTCATTTAAAAACACAGGTGAGATACGATTCTTATTAAATTTACCCCTAGGCTTCTACTTGTTTATAGTCTTTGTGAAGCTGGGATGGTAGGACTTGAGTTCTGGTATTAGGGCTGGCCCAGAAAGGGACAGCGTGTCTAAAGGCCCCCATACATCAGTGGGCGCCATCTATCCGCTGATCAGCGGCCATAGATGATCAGCGATCCATCGGAAAATCAGGGAAATTAACCATGTTAAAAATGCCTGATTTGACGATCCTGACCCATTTTCAATCGAGAAGTCGTGATTTTTAATCATGTTTAATACTCCCAATCCCTCCATTGCCCCCCCCCCCCCCACCAAATCTCTGATGTATGGGGCCTTAAATTAAGAAGTTCTCCCTTCAAAATGGAATGTACAGCTGGTATTTTCCCGTCTCCTGTGTGGCATAATGTGTACTGGCGGCACTACAATGTGGTATACAGTATAGTGAACTTGGAGGAATAAAATATGGCATAATATGAACTGGTGGCACTGTGTAGTATAATAAATAACTAATAATAATAATAATAATAATAATGTGAACTAGGGCACTTCTATGGGGGCATAACATGAACTAGGGCACTCCAATGGGGCAAAAAATGAACTAGGGCACTATTATTGTATGGTGCATTAAATGAGCTAGAGCAGTGGTTCCAAAATGTGGTCCTCAAGGCACCCCACCAGTCCAGGTTTGAGGACCGTGTTTGGAAGCCACTGAGCAATATTATGGAGCAAAAAATGAACAACCACTGTGGTTTCTCTAGAAGCATTGGGGAGGGGCCCCATCAAAATTTTGCACTGGGGTCCACAAAGTTCTGACTATGCCCCTGTGAAGTGCGAAGTGCATAGCTCCCAACATTTAAACATGCAGAACCGAAAAAATAGTAAACCCAAATACTCCCAATCATACCACTTTTGGGTGAAGAGAGCAACGAAACAGGACTATCTCTGGACAGCCAGTGGTGCAGCCAGGATCACTGCAGGGGAATCAGTTGCTCTCCCTGCAGAGAACCTTTAAAAAAAATGGCGTGGGAGGAACCATGGCCTGGCTGACCCTGACAACACAAGTCATAGAGGTCACAGTGACTGTTTAGTGGCGCCCAGCACAATAGATAATTCAGGCAGCATTGTTGCTGTGGTCCGTGCTGCAGCAGCCACCGATCCAGGCATGGGGGCATGGAGGTGACAAGGGGCATGAGGCTGGAGGTGACCCGGGAACTTTAAGATGGAGGTGACATGGGGAATAAGTCTGGAAGTGGCACAGGAAACATGAGGGTAGAATTGGCACAGGGGACACGAGGAAAGAAGCAGCACAAGGGGCATGAGGATAGCAAAGGGGTCATGAAGCCAGAAGTGGCACAGATGGATGAGGCTGGAAGTGACAAGACGCATGAGTCTGGAAGTAGCACATGAGGCAAGAGGCCAGAAGTGGCACAGGAGGCATGAGTCTGGAAGTGGCACAGAGGGTTGAGGCTGAAGGTGACAAGGTGCATGAGGCTAGAGTGGCACAAAGGGGCATGGGCTGGAGAGAACTGGGAGGGAATGAGTTGGAGATTATTCACTATTCACAGGCTTAACAGAAAAGGCAGGGGCACAGTAATCTTCATTTAACATACAAATTCTAAAGAAACCATGTTACTGATACATTTGTTACCAAATTAGCAAATAATTTAACAATACAAAATTGTTTATCAGGGAAGTTCACATTTTAACTGTATTGTCTGGTTGAACCTCTGTTGTATGATGATGACATTGGTTATAACCAATGCCTACACAAACAGGCATCATCTGGACTGTGTTATCTCCACATCTTTGGAGGGAGGATCAATTTCTTCATAGCTTCCACTTTGCATAGAAACCACCATATAGGCAATGTGTCTTTATTTAGTAAACACAAAAACAGTGACTGCAGTGGTTGTGGGAAGCCTGGAGCAAATCTTTCATGTTGAAGCAATGGGTTGCCCATTTTTCCATTGTTGCTCACCATCCAGTCAAGAGCTGGCTATGCCACTGTGGACAGCTGGGGGGGATGCTAGGTGTGAATGACTCATTATTACATTATTTACGGTACAGTGGAAGACTGACAACTCTTACCGTAAAGTGAACTCATCACCCATCATGCAGCGGGTACAGCTGTATGTGGGTTTACTCAAAATTGGTGATGATGCGGCCAATCTATTCACTAGTAACTAGTGAGGTATTACATAGACAGATAGGCTTAACACAGATTCTGCCTCCACTTTGCATACTTGAAGGGTCTAAGTTCAAGTGAAGCTCTCCTTTAAGTGAGCTGGAGAATTTCACAGACCAAAAGATGACTATAATAACTCATTATATAAAGATTCCAGGAAGAAAATGTATTCAACTCAATTATTATTTATAGTATTATTATTATTAATAACAATAAAAGGAGATTTATGGTAAGAACTTACCTTTGTTAAATCTCTTTCTGCGAGGTACACTGGATTCCACATGGAATTACATCGGGGTGTAGAATTGGATCTTGATCCGAGGCACCAACAGGCTAAAAGCTTTGACTACTCCCAGGATGTATAGTGCCGCTTCCACTATATCCCCACCTCCAGGCACTGGAGCTCAGTTTTGATAACCAGTCCAATGCAGTA
Source organism: Pseudophryne corroboree (assembly GCF_028390025.1). NCBI lineage: Eukaryota > Metazoa > Chordata > Amphibia > Anura > Myobatrachidae > Pseudophryne > Pseudophryne corroboree. The sequence goes on from NC_086448.1 coordinate 684,622,156, forward strand.
GCAGGTAAGAGAGACAACAACAGTTAGTAGCCACATACAACTACATTCTCCCGACAGGAGAAGGTATCAGCGGCTAATGCCATACAAACCTAAAGAAGCTAAGTATATCAGGGTGGGTGCCCTGTGGAATCCAGTGTACCTCGCAGAAAGATTTAACAAAGGTAAGTTCTTACCATAAATCTACTCTTCTGCAGCGGGGTACACTGTGATTCCACAGGGAATTACATCGGGGATGTCCTAAAGCAGTTCCTCATGGGAGGGGACGCACTGTAGCGGGCACAAGAACCCGGCATCCAATAGAGGCATCCTGGGAGGTGGAAGTATCGAAGGCATAGAACCTTATGAACGTGTTCACTGAGGACCATGTAGCCGCCTTGCACAATTGTTCAAGGGTTGCACCACGGCGGGCCGCCCAAGAAGGTCCAACAGACCGAGTAGAATGGGCTTTGATGGTAGCAGGAGCTGGAAGTCCAGCCTGTACATAAGCATGTGCAATCACCATTCTAATCCATCTGGCCAAGGTCTGCTTATTAGTAGGCCAGCCACGTATGTGAAAACCAATAGGAACAAAGAGAGAATAAGATCTCCTAAGCAAAGCTGTTCTCTTCACATAAATACGGAGAGCCCATACCACATCCAAAGACCACTCTTTAGAGGACAAACCAGCAGAGGTAAAGGCTGAACCACAATCTCTTGGTTAAGGTGGAAAGATGACACCACCTTAGGCAGATAACCAGGGCGAGTTCTAAGAACCTGTATTTATATTAATTGCTTAATACAGGTTCTGGCGCTATGACTGTGCTGGTTCTCTAAGCTGCTATCAGGGTAAGAGACAGTCAATCTCTCATATAACTGAAAATTACACAGAAAAAAGAAAAAACAGCGCTAACAGTAATCTAAAAACAGGTGTTTTCATAAAATAAATCACATTTAATAATACTCAGCATGTAAAAGTAATAACATTTTGCACATATAAAACCATAAAAAACAGAGCCTCTAAAGCCAGTCTCTGACCACCGACAATTGATGTATATAGGCACACCTGTTAATAATGGTAATGTCCCTGTGACTGGTCACAATATCAACAGGATCCTTAATAGCAATTTGTAGACGTATCCAATCTTGTGGTATAATTACCAGAAATTCAGTGGATGGCCGGGTATCCCACCTAGCGAAGGTCCAGAGGCTTTCTCCGATCCGACACAGATGTTTGGTGGTTTTCCCTATATTAATTTTCCACGTCCATGGATAGGAAATGTCCAAAATGACAGTGACTGTCAAGGTATCCTGAGGTGGCTTCAAAGATTCAGGGTCAAGGCTGGTCCCCTAACGCATTTCGCTGGCGTTTTGGCAGCTTTATCAAAGGCTGCCAAAACGCCAGCGAAACGCGTTAGGGGACCAGCCTTGACCCTGACTTTTAGAAGCCACCTCAGGATACCTTGACAGTCACTGTCATTTTGGACATTTCCTATCCATGGACGTGGAAAATTAATATAGGGAAAACCACCAAACATCTGTGTCGGATCGGAGACAGCCTCTGGACCTTCGCTAGGTGGGATACCCGGCCATCCACTGAATTTCTGGTAATTATACCACAAGATTGGATACGTCTACAAATTGCTATTAAGGATCCTGTTGATATTGTGACCGGTCACAGGGACATTACCATTATTAACAGGTGTGCCTATATACATCAATTGTCGGTGGTCAGAGACTGGCTTTAGAGGCTCTATTTTTTATGGTTTTATATGTGCAAAATGTTATTACTTTTACATGCTGAGTATTATTAAATGTGATTTATTTTATGAAAACATCTGTTTTTAGATTACTGTTAGCGCTGTTTTTTCTTTTTTCTGTGTAATTTCGAGTTCTAAGAACCGCCCAGTCACTGTGAAAAATCAGAAAGGGTGACCGACAGGACAAGGCACCCAAGTCTGAAACCAGTCTAGCAGAGGCAATAGCCAGCAAAAACAAGACCTTAAGAGTAAGCCACTTAAGGTCCACAAGAGGTTCAAACGGAGACTCTTATAGGGCATCCAGAACAACCGACAAATCCCAAGGAGCCACAGGAGGAACATAGAGAGGCTGAATCCGTAAAACATCCTGAGTGAAAGTATGAACGTCAGGCAGAGACGCAATTTTTCTCTGAAACCACACCGACAAGGCCTAAATATGAACCTTGAGGGAGGCCAGACGAAGGCCTAAGTCCAGGCCTTGTTGCAGAAAAGCCAATAATTTGTCAGTACTGGATTTTTACGCATCATAATTCTTACCCACACACCAGGTGAAGTAAGAATTCCAGACCCTATAATAAATCCGAGCCAAAGACGGTTTACGGGATTTCAACATAGTTTGAATAACCGCCTCAGAAAATCCCTTGGCCATCAGAACTGACGCTTCAAGAGCCACGCCATCAAAGCCAGTCGGGCCAGATCTTGGTAGACACAAGGGCCCTGAACGAGGAGGTCTGGGCATTGTGGAAGTAGAAGAGGACGCTCTATCGAGAGACCCTGCAGATCTGAGAACCAATGCTGTCTGGGCCACACCTGAGCGATTAGAAATAGTAATCCTCCTTCCTGCTTGAACTTCCTTATTACCCTGGGCAGGAGTGACACTGGAGGGAACACATATGGCAGCCGAAAGTTCCATGGAATTGCCAGGGCATCCATGAACGCTGCTTGAGGATCCCTTATCCTTGCTCCAAAGATCAGAACCTTGTGATTGTGTCGAGACACCATCAGGTCTACATCTGGTAGGCCCCACTTGTCCACTAGGAGTTGAAATACTTCTGGATGAAGGCTCCACTCTCCGGTGTGTACGTCCTGATGACTGAGGAACTCCGCTTCCCAGTTGAGGACCCCCGGAACGAATACAGCCGATATGGCTGGCAGATGGCGTTCCGCCCATAGAAGAATCTTTGACCCTTCCATCATTGCCATGCGGCTTCGAGTGCCGCCTTGATGATTTATGTACGCCACCGTGGTGGCGTTGTCCGACTGTACTTGAACAGGCCTGTTCTGTACCAGAGTCAGGGCCAGTTTCAAAGCATTGAGCACTGGCCGCAACTCCAGAATGTTTATCGGGAGGAGAGATTCCTCCCTGGTCCATTGACCCTGAAGAGAGTGTTGCTCGAAGGACCCAGTTGGAGATCCAGAAGGGACGACCCCTGCTCAATTGCTGGTCCTGTAGCCACCAGGTCAGTGACAGGCGAACCTCTGGAGTCAAGGAGATCATGTGAGTCCTGATCCGGTGAGGCAGGCTGTCCCCATAAAATTGAGTGTACTCCACCATGTCGAAAGCCGACACCATGAGGCCTAGTACTTGCATTGCCGAGTGTATCGACACACGTGGGCAAGATAGGAAGCATCTTATCTTGTCCTGAAGTTTCAGGACTTTCTCTGGAGACAAGAACAACCGTTGGTTGTGGGTGTCCAATAATGCCCCCAGGTACACCATGCTCTGAGCATGGACCAGTGAGGATTTCTTCCAGTTGATGAGCCACCCGTGGGCTTGCAGGAATTGGACCGTCAGTTCCAGATGACGGAGGAGAGTTCGCCAGGATCAACAAGTCGTCCAGATATGGCAGGATCCTGATACCCTGACGGCGGAGCATAGCCGTCATGATCGCCATGACCTTGGTCAGACCAAAAGGTAAGGCCTGGAATTGAAAATGTAGGTTGCCAATAGCAAACCGCGGGTATTGCTGATGCGACATGGCAATAGGTATATGCAGGTAAGCATCCTGTATGTCCAGGGATACCATATAGTCCATGGGCTCCAAGGCCAGAACAATAGAGCGAAGAGTTTCCATACGGAATTTGGAAACTTTCACAAATTTGTTCAAAGACTTGAGGTTGAGAATGGGTCGGTTTCGGAACTAGGAACAACGTTGAATAGTACTCCCTGCCTCCCTGAGCCAGAGGCACCGGCACTATCACCCCTGTGTCCAGGAGGGATTGTACCACCAGATGAAGAGATTTTGCTTTTACCAGATCCGTAGGGATGTTTGTTGAGCAAAATTGGCGGGGGGACGTTTCCTGAAAGAGATGGCGTAACCGCGAGTGACGACTTCCTTTACCCAGGCGTCTGAAGTGGTCTGTGACCATACCTGAGCAAACTGCAGAAGTCGGCCTCCCACCCTGAGGTCCCCCAGGAGGAGGCCCGCCCCGTCATGCAGCAGGCTTGTCTGTTTTGGAAGCAGGCTGAGGGCAGCCCAGGATCGTTAAGGTTTGGGCTTAGTGGATTTGGAAGTGCAAGCCTGTTTCGGGTACGCCTGACCCTTTGCTTTACTTGGAGATCGAAAGGAGCAAAAGGAAGTACTTTTAGCCTTCGGAGCCGAAGGATTAGTACTAGGCAGTCTTAGCGGATGCTAAGTAAGCAACAATCTTGTTGAGATCTTCCCTAAAAAGGATGTTTCCCTTAAAGGGGATAACCTCCAAGGTCTTTTTAGAGTCCAGATCTACAGACCAGGACCGCAACCAGAGAATCCAGCGAGCCAGAATGAACGCAGTAGACGCTTTGGCCGCCAGGACACCAGCATCAGATGCCGCCTCCTGAATATAATGAGAGGCTGTAATAATATATGAAAGACACTGTCTGGCATTATCAGGAAAATCAGATGGTAGTTCCGCCTCAACTTCCTGAACCCAGGCTTCAATAGCTTTTGCAGCCCAAGAAACCGCAATAGTGGGCCTATGCACAGCTCCTGCAAGAGTGTAAATAGACTTCAAGCAACCCTCCACACGCTTATCTATCATATCCTTCAGTGAAGTGACAGTAGTGACAGGCAGAGCAGATGACACCACCAGACGTGCGACCTGTGAGTCCACCGGGGGCGGTTTTTCCCAATTTTCACTTAGCTCTTCAGTGAGGGGATAACGAGCTAGCATCTTCTTAGACAGGAAGAATGTCTTTCCTGGATACACCCAGGATTCCTGACGAATGTCAACCAAATGGTCAGAATGGGGTAAAACTAATTTAGTAACCTTCTGACGCTTGAACTTATCAGGTTTCTTAGAGGTATCTGGAGGTTCTGCATCATCAGCAATTTGAAGAATCAGTCTGATAGCCTCCAAGAGGTCAGGAACATCCACCTGTGTAATAGATTCCCCATCAGAAGCATCTGCATCAGTGTCTGAGGGGTCAGTATATGCGCCATCTTCATCGGATGAAGTATCCGAAACATGTGTGGATTGTGAGGAGGTAATGGCCCGCTTAGAGGACCCCTTGGTCCCAGGCGGGCGACAGTTAGGTTTTTGTTTAGCCAAAGACTGATTTAATTTCTGTAACTGACTGGACAGATTATCTGCCCATGGCGGATTAACTGCAAGAACAATATGTGGCTGTAATGGCAGAGGAGGTCCCACAGGGGGTGCAAGTCTAGTTACTAGCGTAGTCAGAAAATTAGAAAAGGCAGCCTAAGGTGGGTCTTGGTGTGCCCCCGATGCTGCAGATTGACTGAGGGGTATAGAACCCCCGGCAACTGAACCATCAGCTGCAATGTTTTCCTCCGAGCCATCCGTGGCGTCAGCACTGCATGGTGCAGGATCAGCCATGGACCTACCGCCCTGTTTAGCAGACATTATTTGTAAGCGTAACCGTAGGGTGTAATAGTACAATGAAAGCAGAAAAAGTACCTGACAAAAACCCCCTGTATAGTGTGACTGCAAAGCAGAGCACGAACAGAGAATTTAAGAGGTATATGGTGACTGAAACACACTGAGAAAAATGCCAAAACAGTATATCCTGTGAGACATTAAATCATATGAGAACCCTGATGCACTTAGCCCCCTTCAGGGTACAGAATATAGCAATAGCAATATGTGTGAGATACATGGAATAGAGACCACACAGCAGCTATTGGCACACACAGTCACATGTACAATGCAGAAATTATTACAAACAATAAAACTGCACTGGACTAGCAATACTAAGTAACTGGACTACTAAGTAAAGCTATGTATGTATACAGATATAACAATGTACAGTAAAGACTGAATTTATATCACATGGTACTTGTACTAAATATCCCTGAAGTTATGCACTTGTTCTTAACTAACACTGTCTAAATAACATGTAGAATACTTAAGTGTCCTGTAAATGCACAGCGCTGATGATACAGGCGGCTTTACAGAGGAGACATTGCCCAGCTGTCCCAGAATCAGCTCAGCTTGTATGTAATGGCACCCAAACGCTGACAGGGAGTGATGGAGACAGAGAGATGCAGTTCCAGGGCGGGAACATTTGCAGTAAATGGCGCCTGGGGGAGGGGCTACAGGTCAGAGACTTATCCCCTTGCTGGACTTCACCGCCAGGTACTGCGGGGCCTATTTGAAACTGATTTTAAGAAATCCGACCTGTGCCCTTTGCCCTGGTGGTCTAGTGGGGTCCTTGTACGGCCACGGTGTCCACGCCAGCGTGCACTGTCCATCTCCGGAGACCGTGCCGGATCGCGATTTCAGCGGGTACCACCTGGGGGACCCTCTTACCTCATCCCAAAGAGGCGGCCACGTGATCCAGGAGAGCAGCGGCGGGTGTGTCCCTGAAGTGACTGGAGCCCTCCGCTTTAAGTACCCGGCAACCAGTGAGCGGGAGTATACAGCGCCGCTGGGGGAGGTCAGGGAGCCTGACATATAGCATTTCTAAGTGCCTGTGCTGTGGCCCTTGAAATCTTATTTCTTCAGAAAAGCTCTTTTCAGGGCTGCTTAGCGCAGCCCTCCCTGTTCGCTGCCTGAACTGCAGGCACCAACTTACAAACTGAGCTCCAGTGCCTGGGGGCGGGGATATAGAGGAGGTGGCTCTATGCATCCTGGGAACAATCAAAGCTTTTAGCCTGTTGGTGCCTTGGATCAAGATCCAAATCTACTCCCAATATAATTCCCTGTGGAATCACAGTGTACCCCGCTGCAGAAACACCGATTAATATAGTTCCAGCACACTTTGCAGTGCTTAGCAATTGGGCTGCCATGCATAAATCGCACAGTCCCACAAGCAGTACATACAGTAAGGGAAGCATACTGCGAATAGATGAATGCCAGATAATCAATCTGTTGAATAAGTAGATACTCATTATTCCTGGCCAATATTTTAGTGTGATTAATGTGTATTTTAGAGGTATTTTAAGTGCCTACTGCGGATGTGGGAATAAGTATGACTTGCCACATTATTCTCCAGCTGCTTTCCCATTGAGTCGCAGAACAATACAATTCTGATTACAAAAACTGTAATTTTCTGTATGAATGAACTGTGCAGGGAGACAACAAGCATTTTTACTTGATTGCTAAATTCTTATGTAAAACGAGTAAACATAAACTTAAATGAGCAGTTATACCTACCTCACATAAAATATGCGTGCACCTAACAGAGAACCTGTCATACAGTATATGACCTTAGTTAGTGCTATACGGAAGGTGGAATTAAAACGCTACCAAAAGAAACAAAACAGACTCATTTTATGCTCAGAAGAAAGCATAGAAAGCAAGCATGCTCAAGTAACTAAACATGGCCCAAATTCTGCTACTTACACCATCTCTTACATATCTTTATTGGTGACGTTACTGCTGGTGCTGAATGGTAAGTATGCACGTTTGTAAATATGCAGTCACGTAACAGGATAGACACACGAGGGTGGGGGTGGATAGTATTGTTTATCTTGCTAAATTAGCGCAATGGTGAAAGTTGTGGCATTAACTGTTTAATACCAAACATTTTACAAAATGCATCTGAGTTGCAAAGCTCCAAAAGCCAAACTTTGTATTAATGACACAAAAATGGCAAATTCTGAAGGGGAAAAGGATCCAAGAGTTACTTATTCAGGGAACTTATGGATAGACAAACAATGTAGCAAATAAATGGGGACAGCCAGTCGGATTAGCCTTTACACAGAGTGCTGATAATACCAGGGTACGCACATAGAAAATGACCAGGGTGACCAACATACAGTACATTGGCATAACTGCATAAACTATAGCACAGTACTACAGAGCAGGACAAATGAAAATACACAGACAGTAACAAGAAGACTAGAAGTCAAATTAGTAGGAAAGCCAAAAGGGTATGAAACAGAAGGTCTTGTGATATCTTACACTGTAGGTTACACAGGAAGAGGAATCAGCAGCAGAAAGGGAGACATGTTGATGCCATTATATATATCATTGGTGGGAGCAAACTTACATTATTACATCTAGTCCTGGAGGCCACATCTCTAGAAGGGCAAAAATAAATGATTGTGCAAAGGGAGACTAAAATGGCGCATGTCCTATAGGGATCCGGTCTCTAGGTGGACGAGACTTATGTCGACAATGTCTAGGTCAACAGTAAGTAGGTCGACATGGGTTCTAGGTCAACAGGGACTTTAGGTCGACATGAGTTTTTTTTTTTTATAATTTTTTTTTACTTTTTCATACTTTACAATCCACGTGGACTACAATTGGGAACGGTAACCAGTGCCGAGCGCACGGTGTACTAATTGGGGTTCCCAGTCACTCTACGAAGAAAACGACACCCAAAAAATAAAAAAAACTCATGTCGACCTAGAGTCCCTGTCGACCAATAGTGGTCAACCTAGACACTGTGGACCTAAGTATAGTCTATCTAACATACCACACGCATCCCATACACTGCAGAACTTACCAGGAAAGACCATCAGGCCTCTGTATGTTAGCATGGAGTAGAGAAGGAAGACGTGAATATAATAGAATTTAAATATATGAATGATATTAGCCATGTACATTATGAAAGCATTCTACATGGAAAGAGAAGTATCTGAAGGAGATGACAATTACTGGAGAGTAACAAGTTTAGGTTATTGTTGAAGATGCTTTACTTTAATAAAAAAGTAGTGGATACATAGTATAGCATCCAACAGTATGGGAATTTAAACATACTAGGGATTAACATAAGGAAATACCTAATCTGGAGAAAAAATCCTAAGAAACATATAGGGACTGAGGTTTTTAGAAATAAAATAAAAGAGATAGATTGTGTAATAATTCTTATCTGCCATCAAATTTTATGTGTCTGTGCCACCATTGAGAATGCTGCCACCACTGTTGGTGCGGCTGGCTTTGGTGCTGGAACAGTGGTCAGCAGTCTTATCACTGGTCATTGCAGAAACCCTTCCCTGAGAGGATGTAATATGCCATCTTCTGATTTGCAGTATCTGAAGCTATGGATGTGTTTTGTTTAATGTCTTTGTCTCCTCATCCTCTTCCCGGTAAATGCTCACGAGGTAAGTGAGTTGTGATGTAGGGAAGTGGTGAGCAGGGTTGTATCTACTCATTGGCCAGGATGGCACTCGCCAGGGGCGCCAGCTGAGCAGGGGGCGTCTCCCGACAGTGCCACCCTTGGCCAATGGTGGAATCCCTTCAGCCGTAGTGTCTGGCAAAACCTGCTGTGCCAAGCTGCCTGTGCATTTCCTGACAGCTATCCGCTGGGATGTTGTGAGGTGGGGACTAGGGCTATGTGCTGTGTGGGGAGGCTATGTATGTGCTGGGAGTGGGAGAGACTACTACTATGTGCTAAGGGTGGACTTCAGCTATGTGCTGGGAGGCAGATGGGGACTATGGCTATGTGCTTGGGGAGGTGAGGGGCTATGTACAGGGAGGGGGGTGGGGACTACTATATGACTGTGTTGGGAGAGGTGGAGACTACGGCTATGTGCTGGGGAGACTACGGCTATTACTTGGGGAGCTGGGGGCTATGGCTATTTACTTGGAGGTGACTATGGCTATGTGCTGGGAGGGGGATGGGGACTATGACTATATGACTGTGGGGGCTTATCTGGCACTGTGGGAGCATATGTGTATCTGGTACCGTGGGGACATATCTGGCACTATGAGGGCATATCTGGCACCGTGGGGCATTTGTATCTAGCAATGTGAGGGCATATCTGGCAACATGGGGGCATATCTGGCACTGTGGGGTCATATGTGTATCTGGCACTGTGGGGGCATATCAGGCACTGTAGGGTCATATGTGTATCTGGCACCGTGGGGGCATATCTAGCACTGTGCTTGCATGTCTGGCACTGTGGGGGCATATCTGTATCTGGCACTGTGGGGGCATGTGTGTAGCTGGCACTGTGGGACATATGTGTATATGGCACTATTGGGGTCATATGTGTATCACACACCCATTTGCATTGGCCACGCCCCATGTGGCATGTGGCCACACCCATTTTTTGGTGTGTGTGCGCGCTGAAGGTGCGCACACACAGTACCACTAAGATTTTTTTTCTACTTGCACCACTGGGTAGTGCGCAGCCCTGCACTTCTTTGCACTACTATTTGATTATACTACCTGGCCTTGGGTGGCATTGCCTCCACAGCCAGGCCAGGCACTGCTGATGTATCCTCAGTGTTATAAGAATTACTGTGTGGGCATAATGTGTAAAGGGAACTGCTACTGTGTGGGCATAATGTGTATAAGGGTTACTACTGTGTAGCGTAATTTGAATTGGGGGAACTATTGTATGGTCATGCCCCTTTCCCACAAGATCATGTCCCTTTTTTGCACATGCACCTTCCCTACTTCAAATATGGGGGGCGTCAGTCCCTTACTTTGACAGGGGCGCATGGACCCCTGGATATACCCCTGGTGGTGAGCATAGAGTGCTGAGTCCCTGCATATGCTTATGAGGTACGCTGGGGTTTTTACACTTGGATAGTGCTCTGACTCTCAAATCTGTCAGCTATCCTGGAGAAATCAGGTAACCTATATTTTTATTTACATTTGCTCCAAGCATGCACTGATTGCATTTAAACCCATGGATGTCCTTTGCCGTACCGACTGTATTTGTGAAGTCCAGCACCAAATCAGGTTCCACTAATTATGACTGACATTTGTAGTTCACTGAAGAAAAAATTCCAACAAATATCATTACAATGCAGGAAGCTGGCAACTACAAAGTACAACTGGTAGCAGGATCAAGGTCCACAATGTTTTTATAAGCAAAATGGGCTATGTATAGTATACTATCCATCAGACAAGGCTCAGTATGTTGTACTAGTCATCAAGATGGACTCTAGTCATGACAAGGAGCAGTGGATACTTTACCCAGTAAGCAGGTGTGGCTCTGCATTGTAGACCAAACATCAGATGGGGCTTCACATTTTCTACTGGTTGCCAGAAAGGGATCTGCATTTTTTCTTGAGTCCACACTAGATTCTGCATTGTATACTGGTCACCGGTGTAGGCTTTGTAATATCTACTAGTCACCATAACAGTGTTTGTATTGTGGCCTAGTTTCATTCGGGATGGTATCGAGATCCTAACGCTCAGGATCCCGTCACCCAGCAAGTAAGTATGCTAAACCTAATCCCTAATCTCCCTAAGCGTCCTTACCCGCAGCCTGACCCTAAGCACCCACCACGCAGCCTAACCCTAACCCTCCTCGGTGGTGTCTAACTCTAACACCCCCTCCGCGCAGCCTAAACCTAGCCCTCTCTCCACTGGAGCCTAACCTCCACCCCGCCACCGCAGCCTAACCCTAAGCCCCAGGCGGATTACTTCTGAGCAGTGCTGGCAGTCATTTGTTTGGCATTGAGATCTATGTCGGGATCCTGGCATTACCATTCTGAGCAGTGTCGGGATTCCGGCATCTGTATTCCGACTGCCGGGATCCCGAACGCCGGGACCCTGGCGGAATCCCTCTCATTCATTGTAGAGTGGTCAATTTGAAGGGAAAATAAACTGTATACTAATCCTCAGAACAGTATGGCTATGCATACACTGACTTGCATAATAGAGCTATTATCAGGTCCAGATATGTTGAGAAGACAGAAGGCCTGTGCTGGAACATATATGCCTGCTAGCGTGATACATCCATGCTTATACTGACTACTGGTGGAATATAAGGGAGGTGTTGCAAAATGGGACTTCATTATGGGGGCATGTTGGAAATGATGTAGGTATTATAGGGCTGTTATGGGGGGCACTGGTCTGTAAAGCTGGCCAAGGACATTTACATTTTTATATCTGATATTTGGGTCTGGAAAGGTTTGTGCTGGGCATGAGCCTGTTATGTATATAAAGGGAAAGATGTTCTATCATATTCTGGACAGCTAGGTCTATGGCCTACAATAATAAATTCTTCACATTACTCATAAAATAAGCATAACACAGGTCACTAAATACCGCCATCCTTCCTAGCAACACCATGTATGCAAGGACTAACATCTCGCCAAACCACAAGCGACACGCAACACTGTAATCCAAAATTCACATTGGAAGATCTGTAGGCTGTTTTTAGCTTTGTGAGTTCACTAATTATTAAATATTGTATATTTGCTAAGCTGTGGTGGTCCAGGGAAATTTCAGATCTGCCAGCACAAGTAACTGATTCTCTAGGAACAATACCCTGGAAAATTCTGCCTTGTTGGGTAGACAGACAAACAGTGAGGCTAAATATATATGTAACCTCAGTATCAATGTAAATCCCTTCATTTAAGCACCAAGCTGATCATTTTAAATTGCCCCTATAAGGAATACTTGCCGGCTGGCTGTGACTCCCTAAAATATCACTGATCTCCCTGACTCTCTGAAGAGTCTAGCAAGCTCCCTGCATTTGCCCACCATGGGTGAAAAACTGGTGAGAAGAAAAAGGAGGCTGTGTACAATAAATGGCTGTCATTCTCCAGCACACCGATGGCTACGTGAGTCTTTGTGCCCAAGAATGTGTGAAGAATTACATTTATGCCCAGAGAAGTGTGCTGATTTACGAGATGTGTATGTGCATTAAGGCTTACCCTCACTAAGTCTGTATACCCAGTTTCTTTTGGGGTCCACCATGGTTGAGCTTTCAGTCCATCCACATTGTAAAGAGACCGCTGCCAGACTGAGGCAAAGTATCCTTTCTTGTGGCCAGCCTCGTACCATGTGTATGCCTGGAACAGATCATCACATTTCAGTTCATTGGAGTTTCAAACATTGCTAGCCAAGTAGAATTCATGGTAAAATCCATACATTCAGAATTATATCATGAGACAGGTCCCATTTCAATATCATTGTGGAGTAGAACACTTACAACACAAAGCTTTTATGGGGAACCCTTGTAATGTAGAAATGATGCTGATTTAAATTACCTACAAACTATGTATGAGTCCATACATCAGACGTAGCATGCTCTTGTGTTGTGGAACAACTAGATTTACTAGAAAGCCTTTGTATAACCTAATTGTTATGCTTGTACCTAGTTTAACTAGCATCTGAGGCTGAATGCATCCTTCTTGTTTACATGGTGATTCCACTTCATTGACTTGTCCTACAGAACTGCAAAGGCCAAGTAGCTTGAAGACGACCTGTCACGAGGTCCTATGGTGTTATTTGTTGGTTTTTATAACATAGTGCAATGATAGTTCTAGCCAATAAACTGGTGGTTCCTGGAACATTTTTTGTTCAAGATCCAGCACATTATTAAGTACGCTATACTCTCTTCTACTAGCTTGTGCAGCATTAAATAGAGAGGAAGCAGGCCTGAGAAAAAATGAGCATTCTGAAGAAAGCCAGCTCTTTAGAGGGCTTATGTTCAATAGCCCGGCTGTCGGGATCCCAGCTGCCAAAATATCAACGCCAGAATTCCGACAACCATCAGAACACTGACACCGGCATCCAGAAAACATTGGGATCCCGACACCAGAATCCCAACAGCCAGGATCCCGAAGGTAAGTATAGCAGGTAGGTTAGGGTTAGACTGCAGAGGGGGGTGGGGGTGTTAGGGATAGCTGCCACCTTGGTAGGCTCCGGGGGTAGGGGTGGTTAGGGTTATGCTGCAGGCAAGAGTGGTTAGGGTTAGGCACCACTGAGGGGGTAAGGGGTTAGGTTTAGGCACTAACCACGGAGGTTAGGGTTAGGCACCAATGTGGGAGGTTAGGCACCAATGCGGGAGGTTAGGGTTAGGCACAAATGCGGGAGGTTAGGGTTAGGCACCAATGCGGGAGGTTAGGGTTAGGCACCAATGCGGGAGGTTAGGGTTAGGCTGTAGTAAGGGAGGGTTAGAGGGGTGAGTTATAAAGCTTAACTCAAAGGGATCATCATCATTGGGATGCCGGCGTCAGTATTCTGACCGACGGCATATTATACCCAACCCCTTTAGAGAGCATAGAATAAAAAGAGTCTTTGAGCAAGATTCTCTCTATTCCTAACTATAATGCAATTTATAGTAAAGCAAAATAAAATAAATTGGTCAATCTGGTGACAAGTCCACTTTAAATTAGATGATGGTTATTATACAAGTAACGTTATTTAGATAGATCAGTGCATAACTGAAAACACTTGACTTCAATTTAAAGCTATAAATCAGTTACTGTATACAGTACTGTATTCCACTATACATAAAGTTGTTAATATGACATTGGTAATTTTATAAGACAAAGGTTTCAATATTCAGTATTTCGCACTAAAAATAAAATATAGCCTAATCCAGAGGTTACCAAACGCGGTCCTCAAGGCACCCCAACGATCCTGGTTTTAAATGTATCCATGCCTGGCCACAGGTGCACCTTAGTCAATTTGATTTAACCATCTGTGCTGAGCCATGGATATACCTAAAACCTGGACTGTTGGGGTGCCTTGAGGACCGCTTTTGGGAACCACTGGCCTAATCCTAAACTCTACATGCGGCTAAATGACAATGTTTTCACATCATCCCAAAATCCCAAATTGAAACTATGTGGAATAAAGTGCTGTATGCAGGTTTGTATTTACATAAACACATACCCCTAAGCCTTATGCAACTCTGTTCATACTACATGCACACACATACAGATATGATACATCTTTGCTGCAGTCACGCCAAACAGCCCTCTTGGCACCCCAGGTCGCGTGAGAATCTTCAAGGTTGGCCGTCTTTTTTACTGAAAATCTTAGCCGCAACGCAATGTACTTTAGATGCATAATGAGACTGTGCTGATTAATTTGATATATGACACTTTTATATATGTTTGCGACTAAGTCCTGGGGGCCGGGATTCAATTATTTACAGAGCTGAAGCCACTAGATGTCGCCCGACAGAGCAATTCAATTGTTGCTCCATTCGGGCGTGAACAGCTGCTGGCGCTGATGGTTCAGCTGCCAGCTCCCAGGGGTGGTTAGCTAAAATGAGTGAAGAATGACCCATTTGGGTGCCCAAGCAGCACTTTTCGAATCGCACCCAGCACTTTGGTTGGGTTTAGCTGTTTTACGTGGCTGATCCTGCTCTGTTTGGATGCGATAAGCGCAAAAAAACCAAAACCATTGAATTGTGCCCACCATCTACCAACGCTTTAGACAGGAAATTGGGTGCACAGCCAATGCGATAAACGATTCCATTCCCCCCTCTGAATCTGCTTACGAAGTGCTACAATGTAGCAGCTGCAGCTTTTTTTCTAATACACTTTACACTGCTCCGTATACAGACTCAGTCACACACATTACACAAATGTCATATAACAAATTAATTTTCACAGTTTCCTTGTGCGTCCATTTTATTGCGACTAAGACGCATTTTTGGCAAAAAAAAAGACTCCCGACGTTAGCAGAGTTGCACGGGACCTGGCAACATGGCGTAATGAGGCTAGATGCACGAGGATGCATCTGTACAGTATGTTATTGAACTGTGCATATACAGTAGTCTGAAGATCTGATCTGATGACCTGAGGATTTAAGCTGAGACCTCTTCTCTGTCTGCAGTTATCAGTTTGGTGTCAAGCTCTAACAAGGTGCTTATATGCAGTACTCCACGTATTGTGTCTTAATTGCTTCTTTTACACTTTATACTGTGGAACATGTTAAGCAGCTGGCACCGGATTAATGACTACAGACAGATTAATAATGCTAATAGCTGCTTCTTGCATTACCATTTTAATTAATTATACCTCTTTGTCTCCAACTCTCTGCAAGGCATCCCCCAAGTGAAAGTAAAATCGACCATCATCTGTGCCAGGCTCACCCGACAACAGACCTTCCTAGAAAACAAAATGAAATTGTTTTGTAGGGTGCAAAACTCTAGAAAATATCAACAAATGAATGAATGATATACATAATAAGGAATTACCAGAGCTTGTGAGACATATGGAGCTGGTTTATTAGTAAACACAATCACGTATCTTCTCAGTGCAGTTTTAACAAATAACATCTGTTCTAACCTGTAGGATTGCGCAGTTCCGCAGACATCGCAAATGAAAGGGATTTATTTTATCTTTTTATATCACTTTCTATTCTTAAATAGTCTTGATACAATTTTGTGTATACAGAAAAAAATATTTATAAAAAGAAAGATATTTATACAATCTTATTCAATATATATTTTCCGATATTTTTTTGCCATTACATTTTTCTTATACTTAAGTACTGTACAGAGAAACAGGAAGGAAATAATAAGGGAATAAATTACCAATGTAATTAGTCAGGCGATGATTATGAGCCGTTTTTGCCGTAGAAACAGGATGGAAATAATAAGGGCTGCAATTATAAATTTTAGGAGCCTTATCATTGAATATTTGCAGCATACCCACAAATAATAAATATCACACCAATGTATCTGCTGCGGTCCCTTAATTTCTGACAGCAGCCTCAGTCCCCAAGGGTTTCTATGCCCTTTGAAGCCGTTGCCTCTCTGTTAGTGACTTGATGAGCTCATAGATGCTGCACATCCATACTGAACACCAGTGTTTCACCCAGATCTTTAATGATCTTAGAGCTGGGGGTGGACAGGAGAACATAGAAATGGTTTATGATTGTACTGGACAAACAATGATTTGTTGCTGTTACATAAAGAAGAGGATGTCACACATCTGAGTTCCAGGCCCAGTTACCTGACCCGGCGGAGTCATCTCGTGGCCACTGGTGCTCATTATTGCCGCGGAAGACATCCCTGAGCTTTATGATTGCCAACCAGTTGGATGTCTTGCAATGTCGGAGTATGGGGGCCGCATCTTGGCTTTTATCACCTATGAACCAGGGTTCCACTGCCTGCACATTTGATCCGCTCAGAACATCAGGGCCAAGGACGCCCTATTTAAACCAGTTCTGTGAACTTACTGCCAGAACAACTTATCTCCAGAGTCCTGCTTCCTGGCAGTGTACCTGAGTATCTGTTCCAGTTCTACTTCCTGTGTATGTGTTATCTCCTGCTGTCTTGCTATCCGCTCCAGGCTGTGCGCCATACACAGTAAGCTCCACCATCAGCTTCAGGCTCTGCGCCATACACAGCAAGCTCCACCATTAGCTCCAGGTGCTCTATACACCACAAGCTCCACCATTAGCTCCAGGTTGCTTGCCATACACAGCAAGTTCCACCATCAGCTCCATGCTTTGCGTCATACACAGCAAGCTCCATACACAGATCCGGGCTGTGCGCCATACACATAAAGCTCCACAGTCAGCTTCAGGCTCTGTGCCATACACAGCAAACTCCACCATCAGATCTGGAATGTGCACCAAACACAGCAAGCTCCACCATCAGCTCCAGGCTGTGCACTACATCAGGGACATAACACTGGAACACCACATGTAACATACAGTACCTCACACACTATAACATGATAGAGGGCTGTGACACTTCCCCTCATACACAAATATCCTCTCAGGCACATAAAACCGGAACACAACATGTAACACAGTACTGTACCTCACACACTATAACATGATAGGGGGCTGTGACACTTCCCCTCACACACACATATCCTCTCAGGGACATAACACCGGTACACCACATGTAACACACAGTACCTCACACACTATAATATGATAGGGGGCTGTGACACTTCCCCTCATACACACACATCCTCTCAGGGACATAACACCGGGGTACCACATGTGCACAGTACCTCACACACTATACCACATGTAACACACAGGAGCTCACACAGTGATGGACTTCCCAAATAAGCATATGCCTAGGGGTGCTACTTGCTGGTGGGCGGCACAGCATGCTCTCCTGCATGAAAGCCTTGCTAGGCCGCTATTTTGTAGCTGCCGAGGGTGGGGGGGGGGGCAATAGGCAATAAATTATGGTGTGAGAGGTAGAGGGGGTGATGTTGGGGCTGCTTTGGCAGTGTGGAGGCATCGGGACAGCCACGACATAAAGGGAGCAAAGGGAGCAGTGATGTGACGGGGGGTGATAAATAATGTTGTGTCATGGGCTGACCCTTAAATTCGCCCCTAAGTTCACACACTATAATGTAGAGGAGCTGTGAGGTGTGCTATGTATAATAAGGGTACAATTAATTAAAGGCACATTTCTCCTCTTTTACAGGTGAGTGCACGTTGCACCTGTATAGCCTGCGAGGACTACAACAATACCAATTTTTTACTTTCGTTGGTCCATTTGGGCCAGATCGTGACTTGGAGGAAGATTGTGACTGATTGTTTCTTGCCAACATATTCTGAACTTTTATTGGTTAAATAGTTTATTGTATATTGTCATATATTTAATTAGATTATAATAGGTCATATGAATTAAAAAATATTAATGTAAAAATTAAATTTAGAGACTAAAACTGGGGACACACCTGACTGCCACCGTTCAACGTGTTGGTCCAGACACACGGCTGGATGGGCCGTTGAATTTACTTGCCCAGCTGTGATCACAACCCCCAGTAGCACGTGTACAGGTGGTCGGCGGGTCGCCCGTACACACAGCCAGAAGCACCGATTTATCTAATGATATATTGTCCATCGGCTGTGCTGCACAGCCAACGTGATATGTCTGACAGACATATTGGGGGTACAACACCTGCCAACGTGCTCGCAATATACTGCCCAGTGTGTACCGTCAGACAAAATGCAGTTAGGTACTATTGCTGGAAATACTCATTTAAAGTACTAAGCATAAAAAAAAGTAGAAAGTGCAAAGCATAACTGGCATTGCCCATTACGAATTAGATGAGCTTATTGATTTTGTTAATTGCTAGGAATATGACAGAATCTTATTGGTCGCTAATGTCAATGCCACCTTTTACCTATATCTCCTCTTTTCATAATATCTCCGCTGTCTGCAGTCGTCGCCTCTCAAAGCAACTTATATATGTAACTTTACATTATCTCGTCATCTCATAGAGCAGAAGTAACAAACTTAGGGGGACATTTACTAAGCAGTGATATGAGCGGAGAAGTGAGCCAGTGGAGAAGTTGCCCATGGCAACCAATCAGCACTGAAGTAACATCTATAATTTGCATACTATAAAATTATACAGAGCTGCTGATTGGCAACTTCTCCACTGGCTCACTTCTCCGCTCTTATCACTGCTTAGTAAATATCCCCCTTAATCCACAAAATGGCTCTCTAGGAAATTGTTGGGGATACTGTGCAACATGCTATGTGAATACGCACAGACACCAGAAATGTTGCCCTTTACCTTTAAGTAAGGTATACTTTCTGCTATGTTGTTTTCTGCTTTCAGGATGAAACCATAATGTACTTTGCCAAAACCATTATTTGGATCTAGTGATAACACCTGGAAAAAGAAAAGGTGATACACTTATCACGCATGAATGCAATTGATCAGAAACAGGCAAAATAAACAGTCAATGAAGAAAATGACAAATATATTATGTATGGTAACTCATTATACATTCATGGTTTGTTCAGACCTGCAGTATGTGTTAGTAATACACATTACATCTGTTGTACAAAGCATATATACAAAATCAACATCCATAGGGTGCTGCCAAGAATTAACCCATGACCTAAGCGTTATAAGTTTGCAATGCTAACCACTGTTCCATAAGTTATATTATAGCTACAAAACCCTCCTCACTGAAAATAGTATTTTCTGGGTTAGGGCAGTAGCCCTGCCACTAGAAACAGATTGCTAAAAAAATAATAATTATATAGAGCCATCACAGTGGTATAAAGGAGATATGAATGAAATATGGAGAACAAGGGCATAAGCAGCACTGAAAAAAATATCAAACAAAAACAGTTTGTATAAAATATGAAGCTTAAATAAAAGAACTTGAGACAAACAGGATTTTCATATGAGTTGCTGCCAAATTGGATAGTATTATGTGTTATAAAGGCGGTTTAGAAACTTCATACTACATTTTAGCCTCCTAAGTATTGATTGTGAGTGATTTTCAGTGATGTACGTCACACTGATGAAAACATAGGAACACAACAAAATAATTAGGACTCCTGATCTATGACCTGAGCTGTGGTTGCAAGAATAATTGTTTTGAATAATATTTGGACTAATACATCCTCTCTCTGTTGTGCTAGATATATTCAGAATTGTACTGTCAACAATTGTTCTTAAGTCTATTCTTGTAGTGCATTTATAATGATATGCAGCTGGGCTCCTAAAGAATGCAGGTGAGGCCAAACGTAGGCATGTTTCTTATGTAAGGTTGTATTGTGTATTAAAAAAACATGACTTACCTCCTCATACACTTCTTTGGCTTTCTTATTATCTCCAATCAGAAGATAACCAACACCGAGATCATTCTTCAATGAGATGTCTTCAGGGTACAGTTGTACTAATTTCTGAAGGGTGAGCAGAGATCCTTGCATGCGGCCTGGATGTTAAGATTATGCAAAGGAAAATGTAAACCTTACCAGTAAATATCCAGTTATTAACATGTGAGAGTGCTGTACATATTGTTAAATTGAAACAATATAGTGAAAACACATAGGATCTGGGATACAGATGCGTCCTCATACATCTTGCCCCTATATGCCATGCAGCAGGAGATGCCTGGTGACGGCGTGACTCAGCCGGCAGCTCTGCTAACGTTGGGCGTCTTTTATGCCAAATTGCGTCTTTTGCAGTTTATGCCGAGTAAAATGATATGCAGCATGTCTATATTCTGTGTGCGACTGTGGCTGTAGCTGCATACGAAATGCCATGTTACAGTGATTTTCAGGAAAACACTGTAACGTAGCACTTTATATGCAGGTACAGCCGCAGTCACACACAGAATATAGGCATGCTGCATATCATTTTAATCAGCATAAGCTGCTTGTGTGTCCTATTCACACAGCAATGCAAATTAGACGCATTTATACAGAAAAAGTCATACATAAAGGTGCTCAGCACTACCTAGTCACACCACACTAGACTAGAAGTGACTAGAAGATCTGTTTTAAGTGACTGCAGCAAGGATTTAGGAGGACACATATGTAAGTTCCCGGACCTATGTAATTTTGAGATCACAGCCGTGAAAACAGGTCACTTAACTGGGATTTTTTTTTCCGGGTTTTCTGGGGGTCCTGAAAAAATCCCCAGTAAATGCTGGCATCGGGGCTAATTGAAGCCCCCGGGGAATAAATTAGCCACAGTAATTTACCTTGGCTAATTGAATTCCCCCCATATGTTTTTAAATATTTTGCTCATTTTGTCATTAATTTATTATTTAGCAGAACAATAATTGTAATTTTGCGGACCACCCTAAAACAACCCCTTTTCTTTTGTCTTTATTTGCGTATCAGTATTTAGCTTATGTCCTTATGGCATTCCTTAAAAGTGAGGCACATTCTCATGAATATTAATTCTGTCCACAAAATGTGTATATCCACTGTAAGAAGGCAACAAGAACTCTTAAAATTAGAGATGAGCGGGTTCGGTTCCCTGAGAACCGAACCCCCCCCCCCCTCCCCCCCCCGAACTTCACCACCTGAGCCCGGCTCGGGTTTTCCAGCCTGACTATGAAACCAGAACGAGGCAAAACGTCATCATCCCGCTGTCGGATTCTCGCGCGGTTTGGATACCATATAAGGAGCCGCGCATCGCCGCCATTTTCACTCCGGCATTGGAGAGTGTAGCGAGAGGACGTGTCTCCGTCCTCAGTGTTCTGCATCATTACAGTGGTAGTGTCTTGTGCTGCTTCAGTCCAGTCACAGTGTCCTCTGCTGCCATATGTCCTGTGCTGCTGTATAAGTCCAGTCCAGTGGTGCTGTCTTGTGCTGCATCAGTTCAGTGGTGGTGTGTTGTGCTGCATCAGTTCAGTCACAGTGGTGGTGTCCTCTGCTGTCATATGTCCAGTGCTGCTATATAAGTCCAGTCCATTGCAGTGGTGCTGTGTTGTCCTGCATCAGTACAGTGGTAATGTCTTGTGCTGCATAAGTCCAGTCACAGTGGTGATGTCCTCTGCTGTCATATGTCCAGTGCTGCTGTATAAGTTCAGTCCATTTCAGTGGTTCTGTGTTATCCTGCATCAGTCCAGTCGTGGTATCCCTGTGCTGCTGTATATGTCCAGTGGTATTGGTGTATATGTCCAGTGATACTGCCGTATATGTCCAGCGGTACTGCCGTGTATGTCCAGCTGTACTGCCGTGTATGTCCAGCGGTACTACCGTATATGTCCAGCGGTACTGCCGTATATATCTAGTGGTACTGCCATACTGGTACTCGCGTATAAATCAAGTACAGTGATACTGCCGTATATGTCCAATGGAACTGCCGTATATGTCCAGTGGAACTGCCGCATAAATCCAGTGATACTGCCATATTAATCCAGTGATACTGCCGTATATGCCCAGTGGTACTGCCATATAATTCCAGTGGTACTGGCGTATAAATCCAGTGATACTGCCGTATAAATCCAGTCCAGTGGTACTGTCGTATAATTCCAGTGATACTGCCGCATAATTCCAGTGATATTGCTGTATAACTCCAGTGATACTGCGTATAATTCCAGTGATACTGGTGTATAAATGCAGTGATACTGCCGTATAAATCCAGTCCAGTGGCAATGCCGTATAATTCCAGTGATACTGCTGTATAAATCCAGTTTCAGTGGTACTGGCGTATAATTCCAGTGGTACTGGCGTATAAATCCAGTGATACTGCCGTATAAATCCAGTAGTACTGCCGTATATACTTCTAGTGCTACTGCCGTATAAATCCAGTGATACTGCCGTATAATTCCAGTGGTACTGCCGTATAATTCCAGTGGTACTGGCATATAAATCCAGTGATACTGCCGTATAAATCAAGTCCAGTGGTACTGCCGTATAATTCCAGTGATACTGCCGTATAAAACCAGTGATACTGCCGTATAAATCCAGTCCATTGGTACTGCCGTATAAATTCAGTGATACTGCCATATAAATCCAGTCCAGTAATACTGCCGTATAAATGCAGTGGTACTGGTGTATAAATCCAGTGATACTGCCGTATAAATCCAGTCCAGTGGTACTGTCATATAATTCCAGTGGTACTGGCGTATAATTCCAGTGGTACTGGCGTATAATTCCAGTGGTACTAGCGTATAAATCCAGTGATACTGCCGTATAAATCCAGTAGTACTGCCGTATAATTCTAGTGCTACTGCCATATAATTCCAGTGATACTGCCGTATAATTCCAGTGATACTGCTGTATAAGTCCAGTGGTACTGCCGCATAATTCCAGTGGTACTGCCGCATAATTCCAGTGATACTGCTGTATAATTCCGGTGATACAGCCGTATAATTCCATTGGTACTGACGTATAAATCCAGTGATACTGCCGTATAAATCCAGTCCAGTGGTACTGCTGTATAATTCCAGTGATACTGCCGTATAAATCCAGTGATACTGCCATATAATTCCAGTGGTACTGGCATATAAATCCAGTGATACTGCCATATAAATTCAGTCCAGTGGTACTTCCGTATAAATCCAGTGGTACTGCCGTATAATTCCAGTGGTACTGGTGTATAATTCCAGTGGTACTGGTGTATAATTCCAGTGGTACTGGTGTATAATTCCAGTGGTACTGGCGTATAAATCCAGTGATACTGCCGTATAATTCTAGTGATACTGCTGTATAATTCCAGTGATACTACCATATAATTCCAGTGGTACTGGCGTATAAATCCAGTGACGGCAGAAAAAGTGTCCTCAGTGTCCTAAAAAATGCAGTTGTACTCACTGTCCACTTAACCACGGACATGTGGACAAGTGGAACAGGGCAGACTAAGGACTATATGACTGTGACAGCCCACTGGGTAGATGTATGACCTCCCGCAGCAACAACAGCAGCGGCACCAGTAGCAGCATCTCGCAAACTCCAACTCATTCCTAGGCAGGCTATGCTATGTATCACCACTTTCCGTAAGAGGCACACCGCTGACAACCTCTTACGGAAACTGAGGGACATCATTGCACAATGGCTTACCCCACTTAGACTCTACTGGGGATTTTTGAAATGCCACCAATATTGTGCGTGCATTACATCTGGGCAAATTCCTGCACGTCCCATGTTTTGCACATACAATTCATTTGGTGGTGCAGAATTTTTTGAAAAGTGACAGGGGCGTGCAGAAAATTCCGTCAGTGGCCTGGCAAATTGCGGGCCACTTTCGACATTCAGCCACCGCATGCCGAAGACTGGAGCACCAGCAAACACTCCTGAACCTGCCCTGCCATCACCTGAAGCAAGAGGTGGTAACGAGGTGGAATTCAACAATCTATATGCTTCAGAGGATGGAGGAGCAACAAAAGGCCATTCAAGCCTATATATCCACCTACGATATAGGCAAAGGAGGGGGAATGCACCTGACTCAAGCGCAGTGGAGAATGATTTCCGTCTTGTGCAAGGTTCTCCAACCCTTCGAACTTGCCACATGTGAAGTCAGTTCAGACATTGCCAGCTTGAGTCAGGTCATTCCCCTCATCAGGCTTTTGCAGAAGCAGCTGGAGAAATTGAAGGAGGAGCTAAGACGGAGGGATTCCGCTAAGTATGTAGGATTTGTGGATGGAGCCCCTCATTCGCATTGCCAGGATTCAAGGGTGGTCAATCTGTTGAAATCAGAGCACTACATTTTGGCCACCGTGCTCGATCCTAGGTTTAAAGTCTGCAGAGGTTCAAAGACCTGCTAGTGAGAATATTGTCAACTCAAGCAAAATGTGACCCGTCAACAGCTCCTCCTTCATTTTGTCCCGCAACTGGGTCAGCGAGGAAAAGGACAAGATTTCCTAGCCCACCCGCTGGTGGTGATGCAAGGCAGTCTGGAGCGAGTGCTGACATCTGGTCCGGACTGAAGGACCTGCCAACGATTACTGACATGTCTGCTGTCACTGCATATGATTCTGTCACCATTGAAAGAATGGTGGACGATTATATGAGTGATAGCATCCAAGTAGGTATATCAGACAGTCCGTACGTACACTGGCAGGAAAAAGAGTCAATTTGGATGCCCTTGCACAGACTGGCTTTATTTTACTTAAGTTGCCAGCCCTCCAGTGTGTACTCCGAAAGAGTGTTTAGTGCAGCCGGTAACCTTGTCAGCGATTGGCATAGGAGGTTACTTCCACAAAATGCGGAGAAGATGATGTTCATCAAAATAAATTATAAATTCTTTCGGGAAGACCTTTACCAGAAATTGCCTCCAGAAAGTACACAGGGACCTGTGATGGTGGATTCCAGTGGGGATGAATTATTACTCTGTGAGGAGGAGGATGTACACGCTGGAAAGGGTGAGGAAACGGAGGATGAGGTCAACATCTTGCCTCTGTAGAGCCAGTTTGTGCAAGAAGAGATTGATTGCTTCTTTTTGGTGGGGGCCCAAACAAACCAGTCATTTCAGCCACAGTCGTGTGGCAGACCCTGCCACTGAAATTTTTGGTTTGTTAAAGTATGCATGTCCTGTTTATACAACATAAGGGTGGGTGGGAGGGCCCAAGGGCAATTCCATCTTGCACCTCTTTATCTTCTTTGCATCATGTGCTGTTTGGGGACTAGTTTTTTAAAGCGCCATCCTGTCTGACACTGCCGTGCAACTCCAGGGGAACTGCCGTATAAGTCCAGTCCAGTGGTGGTGTCTTGTGCTGCCCTAAGTCCAGTAGTGGTGTGCTGTGCTGTATATTATTTACTCCAAATAAAAGGCTTATATACATTACTTATATTATTATTCAAATAATTTTTACAGAGTTTGCCCTGTGTGATGTAAGGGATCGCTCACCTGTGCTGGATATTATTATAATAGCTCCAAATAAAACAGTTATTATTATCCAAATTAATTTTACAGGCTTTGCTGTGTGTGTGTGTGTGTGTGTGTGTGTGTGTGTGTGTGTGTGTGTGTGTGTGTGTGGTTTAGGGGTACGCTCTCCTGTGCCAACAATATTGTGCGTGTATTACATCTGGACAAATTACAGCACGTCCCATGTTGTTTGTGCCGCACACTTGTGTCGCTTAGCTTAGTCATCCAGCTACCTCATAGCACCTCTTTTTCTTCTTTGCATGATGTGCTTTTTGAGGCCTAGTTTTTTTAAGTGCCATCCTGTCTGACATTGCAGTGCCACTCCTAGATGCGCCAGGTGTTGTGCCGCACACTTGTGTTGCTTAGCTTAGCCATCCAGCTACCTCATTGCACCTCGTTCTGCTTTGCATCATGTGCTGTTTGGGGGCTATTTTTTAAATCTGCCATCCTGTCTGCCACTGCAGTGCCACTCCTAGATGGGCCAGGTGTTTGTGCCGCACCTTTGTGTCGCTTAGCTTAGTCATCCAGCCACCTCGGTGCAATCTTTTGGCCTAAAAACAATATTGTGAGGTGTGAGGTGTTCAGAATAGACTGGAAATGAATGTTATTGAGGTTAATAATACCGTAGGATCAAAATTCCCCCCAAATTCTGTGATTTTAGCTGTTTTCATTTTTTTTCCAAAAATCATCCAGATCCAAAACACGAAAGGGTGGTTTTTGGCAAAACCAATCCAGATCCAAAACACGAGCATGGAACCAGAACCAAAACACGAAAAGTGCCTGCCGCACATCTCTACTTAAAATGATAGACAAAATGTACAGAAATGTACAAAACTAGGATGTTTATTATAAATAGAGATGTGCGCCTTCCCATTTTTATTTTCATGTTTTGGTTTGGTTTTGCCAAAGCTGCCCGTGTGTGTTTTGGTTCTGGTTCTAATTTATTAATTATTTTTTATCATAAAAATAGCTAAAATCACAGAATTTGGGGGTGTTTTTACCCCTACAGTATTATTAACCTCAACAACATTAATTTCCACTCATTTCAAATCTATTTTGAACACCTCACAGCTCACAATATTATTTTTATCCAGTTTAGGTCAAAAGGTTGCACCAAGGTAGCTGGATGACTAAGCTAAGCGACAGAAGTGGGTGACAAAAACACCTGGCACATCTAGGAGTGGCCCTAGGGAAGCCAATCCCGGGCCATTTTTTCAATCCCGGGTATCTGGATTGAAAAATGGCCAATCCCAGGATACCCGGGATTGGCTTTTTGCTATGTGGCCGCCCACCCCGTCCGCCCTGCACACCTAACTCCCCATATACCGGGGGCAGGCGGGTGAGGAACCTCCTCTGATCGCTGCTGGCGGCTCCCTGCAGTGGCTGACGGCGCAGTGTGACCTCTCACGCTGCGCTGGGGAGCCGGAACAAGGAAGCTGGGCAGCGTCTGAGCGTCCTGTGGACGCTCAACGCTGATCCCTCAATCCCCGGAATTTGAGCTTCCAATCCCGGGATTGAATCCCGGACATTTTTGGCCCTAAATCCCGGGATCCCGCTGATCCCGATCCCGGGATTGGCCACCATAAGTGGCACTGCAGTGGCAGACAGGACGGCAGTTTTGTTTTGTGATACGAACGACTTAGGAATATCTTACTTTATCGTTATCCCACAATTTGTGATTGACGCACAAATATCTGTCAGCAAAAAATAGAATCGGTCACACAATGAGGACATAGTGGCACTACAGTGGCAGGCAGGATGGCAATTTTATAAACTATGCCCAAACAATGCTCCAAAGAGAACATAACGCAAAGAAATAAGGTGCAAGTGAAAGATGACATAAATTGGAGACATGGAACAAGTGTCAAAGTCAGAAAAATATCCCTATACACGCTGCCATATTTGCACCTCATGCTGGTCCGTGCTGCGCATGCGTGCGCTTTCCCGTGATAGCGCATACCCGCTGATGCGTGCACCCGCTCGCATCGGTATGCGTATTTACGGTAAAGAGTATGTAGTCGTAGCGTGCGACCCAATCGTTACATATTTTCACAATTAATGTAGTTTGTAGATCATGGTCCCTTTGATAGTTTCTGAAAGTTTAGTTAATATAGAATGTCCCTGAGCTGAGGAATCCCTCTTTGTATTGTGGGAAGGGTCTAACAAGAGTCATGCAGCAGTGTTTGGTACCCATCGGAAGAGTATTTAATTAGCAATATTCCGGTGTTGGTTTGGAGCGTATTAATCGCTCGTGCGAATAGTTATGGACATAAGAAGTTTATGTCCATTTCTATTATTTACTCATACTCAGGTATGCGGCGGGAAACCTAGTTTCCCACCCACCTGAGCTGTTTGAAATCGTCACAGCCCACCTGTATGAATCAACCTATGACCTTTTGTTATGATACAGGGCCGAATTCCGACGTCCAATGGACAATGGGATTGTAGGGACTATGAGATTGCATTGTGTGAGGGGCATAAATAGGCAGGCCGACCATATCCAACTTCACTCTCTCATCAACGGTTTTCTGCTGATAACCGGGAGCTGGATATCGAGGCGCATGCGATCATACCCTTTGTGCGTAAGTTTCTCTCCGTAATCATTGTCTTACTGTGAGCCAATTTCTCTCATCTCTCTCCATTTCTCTCTCTCTCTCTCTCTCCTTTCTCTTTTCTCTCACATCTCCCCTAGACTAGTATTGTATTGTATTAGATAGTATTGTATTTTGGTTAGGAAGTCTCTGTTATATTGTAGTGTATCATTTGTACTGTTATCCCCTTTTACAAGTATATTAGATATAATACAGTTAATAGGCTTTGGACCCTAAACCAGTATCTGTGTATTTTCTATAGTGTTAAGTGTTCACTTGAGCGTCGGTGACGCTCAAGCAGCTTTGTAGTTAGTCAGGTTACACAAGGTTGCACTTACACCCTGTACTCACATTAAGGTATTCTGTGCATTTCATTGGTATAAGGTTTAGACATAAAGGTATAGCATTGTGAGCGTCTGCGCCGCTGGTGACCTCCTCGTGGTCTCGAGCGTCCGCTACGCCATAGCGAATCATTACTCTAGTCATAACCAATAACGTGTTGTCATGTGATCACTGGGCCGTGAGCGAACGTGACGCTTGAGCGTCTCGCCTACGGCTGAGCGATCGTTACGCAAATAGCGTACCCTTACGGTACTTCTTAAGTAAGCAGCGTACAGTGTTCTTAGACTTCATAAAGGGTTGTTTATACGACAAAGGAATTTAGCATTGTCAATTGGGGACTCGTCCTATCCTTCTCATATCTGCACTAGGTAGATCAGCAGACATTATCCCCCCAGCAAAGGGTGGGAGGTTGTCTCGCAGTGCTGACGGGATAAGCGTCTGCTTCGCTTAGATAAAGAGTGCTGAAGGAATCCGGGAACCGGAAGTAAGAACAAAACGCTTGTGTCTTTTAAAACTGTTTATTTCTCTTCTGTCTTGCGTATATACGCACGCATACATATATATCTGCATTTCTTTTTCAATTTCGTATATCACTATTCCTGTTTGCCAATTTTTATAGTTGATAGAAAGTGCTAAAAGAGATTTGCTGTTATTTCATAGTAGAGGTAATAGTTAAAGTATAGACCAACACACGGCTTGTCTGGGAGATAAGGCAGTCAGTGTGGTGTGCGGTAGATGATCAGGGATCATCTACATTGATAAAAGTAGAAATTGTGTTACGGTGGATCTTTGTTTTGCGTACACGTGTCACTAACAAAGACTAGCGTACGCAATCCAAAGGCAGACGCACGCAGCGTTCATTACGCAACGTAGCGTCCGGTTACGCCCACGTAGCTCAAGTCACGAAAAGTTGGATAATTAACGCAAAGGCGATAAGTAACGCACAGCGGTAGATAACGCGACGCGGTAAATAACGCAAATCTATTTTTGGAAAAATCTGAAATTTAGTTTAACAGATCCTGCTCCAAATTGGTAACACTGCTGGGCTGAAGAAAAATTTCTGCGCAGAAATAGATATAGAAACAAAGTGTACATGTGTTGAGTGAGTGTGTTTTTATCACATAAGTTTATATAACTTAGAGGTTGAACCAAAAGGAAAGTCGGGTACTCGTCAAAGGACATACGTGTAAGTGACATATACGGTGGCTAGGGAGGCATCCCTGGTTAAATAATATTTGAGCATTAGAGTATAGCGGACCATAAGGTAACAGACCAGGAGGTCATAAGGTAACAGACCAGGAGGTCATTAACAGACGGTAACAGACCAGGAGGTCATAAGGTAACAGGTTAAATAGACAAAGAGGTCCGCTATAAAGGTACAAGAGGCACAACGCCTGGGGTGTTGGTGCAGAACCCATATAGGCCATACAAGCTCTTGCTGAAGGAATCGCGGCCGGAAACACCGATTCCATTGATCTTTCAGTACATGACAAGTAGTGCTTATGTACTGAACGATTGTACCGCACGTAATTGTGTGCAGTAGTTAGTAATCTGACCTAATACCATTAGAGTAAAGTGGTCACAAACGCTATTTGTACATTCTGACGTGATTTGTGTAATTTTTTATTTTTGGAAGGGAAGTTCGCTGGTCACTCAGGAACTATCTAACAACCCCACCTTTACTGGAAAGAGTAAGTGTCCTGCGGGTAACCCTCATATGTTCCAGTAAACAGAAGGTTCCATAGGGGCCCTGTATCGAGTACGCCAGCACCATATCGGTGTGATCAGGTCGTATTGGTCGAGGTGGGCGAGTGAGTGGGGTACTCGGTAAACCGCCACCGCCGGCCTATTTTTGGACAATTTGGTTTGCTGTAAGGGTTCGCTGAAGACCGTGATATAAAGATCACAGGAGTAGTAAGCAACACCTGCAGATTATGGGGGCCAATTGTTCAGGTAGGGGGCGATCAACCTTGGTTCGGGTTGATTCAGAGAACCGACCCGTCGGGTCGGCAAGGTACATCATGTGTGAAAAATACGGAAGTCACACAGAATCTTTATGTGATGAATGGGAGAGAATGACTGTACAAGACAGGGACAAATTCCCAAGAATAGGTAGCTTCAGTCCAGAAGTGTTACAAAATTTAAGGAGGAGGATATGTCTCCTAAAATCAACAAAGAGACGAATTCAGCATCATGATTATTTACAGTTATGGCACCAGGAAGGTGAGATACAGAGAGGTTTGGCTCTGGCGGCAGGATCTGGGGCAGTCAGGAAGCTGATAGCCACAGCCCCTCCTCCACCATACATTGCAGGAGAGAAGTTGATTGCGGAGAGAAACGCACTGGGTTGTAAAACACAAACACTTAGTAACCCTGTAAATGTAAATGATGTTAACCAAGTAACTCATGCAATTATTAACCCGTGCAAGATGTACCCTGTTTTGAACCTTCCTCAGGAGTGTGATCAAGAAGACGATTCAACAACAATTTCAGCTCTCTCTCTCGCGGCCACCATAGCAGAGACCACAGTAGGCACAACAACACCCACGAGATTAGCGAAAGCCCCTAGCGGAGGGATAGGTGAGGTCATGTCAACGGGTAAGTACGGCACCATGCACTACACTGAAACAATTTCACCACAAGTTGTAGAATCTACACAGAATGAGGTTGTTAGACTTGCTCCTGTAAGGGTAATAGCAGTTCCCAATGGAAAAACAGATGTGTCTGGAGCCACTCCCATAAGGAACATTGCCATGTACACTCCATTTTCCCGAATGGAATTAAGAACAATAGTGTCCGAATTTCCTGACCCCAGGAAGGACTTAGTTGCTAGCCAAAAATACATCAGGGATCTAGGCAACACTGTAGAACCCAACAACAAGGATTGGCAGATACTGCTAAGAGCTTGTTTACCTTCCAATGTCGACGCAACTCAATTTTTAGCTGACTGTGCATTGGATAAAGATGTACCGCTTACAGACGTGTACAACAAGGATAATGTAAAAAGGATAAATTTACAGCTAAAGGAGTATTTCCCAGCCGTTGTTAAATGGAACAAGATATTCTCCATTAGACAAAAAGAGTCCGAGACGGCATCAGAATATTTTCACCGGGCACTATTAGAAATGGCAAAGTACACTGGAATAGAAGACATTAAGACCAACCCAAACCATCAAGACGTAGCAGTATCTGTACTGATGGATGGTTTAAAGGAAACATTAAAGACTAGGGTACAGACCACGCAACCATGTTGGCGAGGTCTGTCGGTGTCCACTTTGAGAGAGGCTGCTATTGATCACGACAGAAACATCACTAGACACAGGGAGTCGCAAAGTGATAAGTTAATGTCAGTAAGTATACAGGCGCTGACCACAAGGCAGCCTGCGTATGTACCACCGAATCCTGTGGGTAAGGCAAGTGTAATAACATGTTTTTCTTGTAACAGACCGGGACACTATGCACGAGAATGTAGAACAAAGAGTGTACAAAGATCTTTTCAACCCCCTAGACAACGACACGACACACGACATTGGGAGCAGGGTCCACAGAGGCGGAGTTTCGAGCCACATACAGGGGAAACAAAAAGATATCCCCCGAACAGAGATTGGCATGCCTCTGGTAGTTCCCAGCTAACCCCCTCACAAGTAGTCGCTGCCAGCGGGATTCAGGGAGGTCAGCATACCCAATAGGGGTGTGGCCATACCTGTAATCTGCAGCCAGTTAAGTTGATTGCCAGTCTTGGAAGTGAACCAGAGATTGCAATCAATGTAGCTGGTAAAACTTTAAACTTTCTTGTAGACACAGGGGCGGCCAAGTCAGTGATAAATTCGACAGTGGGCATGAGAACCACTGGTAGGACAATTCCAGCCATGGGAGTAACAGGAGTAGTCCAGCACTACCCTGTTAGCAAACCAGCCGAGATTACAATAGGGCCGTTGCATACCAAGCATTCCTTTTTGCTGGCTACATCGGCACCAACTAATCTCCTGGGTAGAGACTTACTATGTAAAATGGGTTGCGTCATTTATTGTACTCCTGAAGGTGTATTCTTGGACATTCCTGAGAATCACGCTCAGGAGGTACGAGACATGTTAGACTCCCCATCAAAATTAATGTCACATTCCATTATGACAAATAGGAATCCATCCCAAGTAGAAGAGATGACATCTCAGATACCAGAGTCACTTTGGACAAAAGATGGACAGGACACTGGATTAATGGCAAACGTAGCTCCAGTAGTTGTACAAGTAAAAGATGGTAGGATAGCTCCAAAAATCCCACAGTATCCTCTGAAGCCAGAGGTGGAGTTAGGAGTTTTCCCAGTAATAGAACGCTTGCTGCAACAGGGCATTCTAGTAAGAACGTCCAGCACAGCAAATAGTCCCATCTTCCCTGTTAAAAAGAGTGGGGGGAGGGGTTACAGGCTAGTGCAGGATCTAAGGGGGATTAACAAAATAGTTGAGAGTCAGTTCCCCGTAGTGCCTAATCCAGCTGTCATCCTAATGCAAATTCCTCCCACTGCCAAATTTTTCACTGTTATTGACCTCTGCTCCGCATTCTTTTCGGTACCTCTGCACCCTGACAGCCAATATTTGTTTGCTTTTACATACAGAGGAGTCCAATACACGTGGACTCGGTTACCCCAAGGTTTCATAGATAGTCCAAGTATATTTTCTCAGGCTTTGCATGATTGTTTACAGTCTTTCCAACCGGAGAGTGGATCAGTATTGATACAGTACGTGGACGATTTATTACTGTGTTCAGATTCACTGGAAGCATCTCTGAAGGATACGAAACAGCTCCTGTTTCATCTTTCAGACACAGGTCACAAGGTTTCCAAAGACAAGTTACAATTATGCCAGACTAAGGTAAAATATTTGGGACACTGTCTAACACAAGGACTGAGACACCTGACCGCTGATAGAATCCAAGCCATTAGAGACATGACACTGCCACAAACCCAGCAACAGATCAGGACGTTTTTAGGAATGTGTGGGTATTGCCGTAATTGGATCCCAGGGTTTTCCATATTGGCGCTACCTTTGCAGGAAATGGTCTCTTCAAACAAACCTGATCGGATTTCGCATACAGACGAATCCGAAACAGCATTTGAGAGACTCAAGCAATGCCTAACGCAGGCACCAGCACTAGGTATGCCAGACTATGGGAAACCCTTTGAACTATACGGAACAGAAAGTGCTGGGTGCGCAGCAGGTGTACTAACCCAAAAACACGGTGACGCCAGCAGGCCAGTCGCATACTACAGCGCCCAGCTAGACACGGTAGCGCGATCTCTCCCCACATGCTTGCGTAGCGTTGCGGCGATAGCATTGCTAGTGACAAAAAGCGAAGATGTCGTGCTAGGCCACAACCTCACAATCCATACACCACATGCGGTATCTGCCTTATTGAATTCTGCCCAAACCAGACACGTCTCATCAGCAAGGTTTACAAGATGGGAATTGGCATTAATGGCCCCAGTAAACATCACCATAGGAGATGCAGCGCATTAAATCCTGCAACATTTCTACCAGGTGTGCCTGGTCAGACACAAAGGGTGGAAGGTGAGAGTGATGGGGAAGGAGGATTTAATGCAAAGGAAGATACACATGATTGTATGGAATATTTGACCCAAAATTTTACCGCAAGGCCTGACATCAGTGACAATCCACTGGAAGATGCAGAACTCACGTTCTACACTGACGGTAGTTGTCATAGACAGTCAGACTCGGGAGACTTGTGTACTGGATACGCAGTCGTAGATGACCAAGACACCATAGAAGCGGAACCGCTAGGCCCACCTCACTCAGCCCAGGTTGCTGAACTGGTCGCCCTAACCAGAGCATGTGAATTGGCTAAGGGCAAGTCAGCCAATATCTACACCGATTCTAGATACGCCTTCGGGGTAGTACATGATTTCGGAGCCCTATGGCGCCTCAGAAATTTCATGACGGCAGCTGGTACACCGATAGCGCATGCAGCTCACATAAAAAGGCTTCTAACAGCGATACAGGAACCCGACAGAGTGGCTGTTATCAAATGTAAAGCACATACATATAGTCAAGACCCAGTGTCACTTGGTAACAGCCGAGCAGACGAAGCCGCAAAGCTTGCAGCTGCTACCCCCATACAGACAGACACCACACAACTGATGGTATTTCATACCATCAACACACAAAAGTTGTGTGAGATGCAGAATTTGTGTTCCACACAGGAAAGAGCAATCTGGAAGGCAAAGGGATATGGCCAGGAGTCCTCAGGGCTCTGGACGGATGGACATGGTAAACCAGTGGCCCCCAGAGCATATCTTCCATGTCTGGCTGAAGCAGCTCACGGGCTGACTCATCTAGGCAAGGAGGGAATGTGCAAATTGGTAAGAGCATACTGGTGCGCCCCAGGATTCTCCTCTCATGCGAGTAAAAGAGCAATGTCATGCCTTACCTGTCTGAGAAAGAATATTGGAAAGGCAATACCTACAGAACCATCCCATATCCCACCTGCCGGCGGCCCTTTCCAGGTAATACAAATTGACTTCATTCAATTACCCCCATGTCGAAATTTGAAATATGTACTTGTTTGTATAGATGTTTTCTCGAATTGGGTCGAAGCATTTCCAGCAGCTACAAATACCGCTATGTTTACAGCTAAGAAAATTGTGCAGGAATTTGTATGTAGATATGGTATCCCTAGAATCATTGAAAGTGATAGGGGTACCCATTTTACAGGTGATGTCTTTCAAGGAATGTGTAAATTAATGGGTATTGATAGCAAGCTGCACACTCCGTACCGTCCACAGGCGAGTGCGAAGGTCGAAAGAGTGAACAGCACTATTAAAAATAAATTGAGTAAAGTAATGGCAGAGACAGGATTGACGTGGCCAGAAGCTTTACCCATTGTTTTGTATAGCATCAGAACCACTCCCAGGTCCCCTCTTAATCTGTCTCCTTTTGAAATCTTGTTTGGTCGACAACCGCATGTCATGATTAACCCTCAGGATGATTTGAAATGTAACAATGAAGTAACTGTAAAGTACTTGATTAACATGAGTAAGCAGTTGAGGAATCAAAATGATAATCTGAAGTTGGTGATTCCTGATTTACCAGATAGTAATTGTCATGACATTGAACCTGGGGATTATGTAATGATACGAAATTTTCTACGCTCAGGTTGTCTTATTGATAGATGGGAAGGACCATACCAGGTCTTATTGACTAGCACCACAGCATTGAAGGTTGCTGAGAGAGAGACTTGGGTCCATTCATCCCACTGCAAAAAGGTTGCTGATCCAGAGAAGTCCCGTGATAAGGAACAGACGGTAGAGGTTGTATCACTGGAGTGTCTGTTCCAGGAGGACTGAGGCGGCACCTGAGCCTTGAAGACCGAAAGCAGTTGTCGACTCCCCTCTCCCTTTTATTGTTTTTCTCCACTTCCCATCCCCTCTTCCTTGAAATTTCTTTTTCCCCCTTCTCATTCTTCTCTATTTCCTCCTCAAAGATGGACTTGCCCCAAGAGACTGTGATCCGGATTATGATGTTGACCATGATGTTGACCAGAGCAGTCTGTTCCGGCGAGAGTACCATAGAGGTCGAGAGAGGTTCTGGAATGGGTTCCGATTATGATGATGGAGGCGTAGTTTTCCAAGATCAACCAAACCAACAAGCAAAGGCGAGTATCAGAAAACGATCCGATAGCATTGATCATAGAAGAAATTGTGACGGATTGTTAGCTGAAGAAAACTGTATCTGTAGGCTCTGTGATAATCTGGTTGAAGATGGATGCTTAAAGAAATGCCAATCCAGTTTTAATATCCATATAGACCGGCATCCATTGAGTGACTATCACTCCTTAGTGGGTAACGTATTAAACCAAACAGATTGTTGGGTATGCTCTCAAGTACCTCAGGGTCATAGCAAATCAGGGCTAGTACCATTTCCTTTAACGTTAGGGGAGGTACTTGAGCTAAGTGGTGGGAGACCGGTGGACCGGAGGTTTAACATCTCCAGCCCTCCTAGTTTGAAGCTCCACCAATACCATGTGGATAGGTCCCTCTTATGTTTTAATATCTCCAATCCCCGAAAGCCGGGAAATTGGGAAGTGTCATGGAGCAACCTTACCATGACCTTTTCACACAGAGCAGATAGAATGCCTACAGATACAGAGCTTGTACGCCACATAGCCAGTAGAGGAAAATCTTTCCGGTATCGATATACCTTAGGAAATAGGATTACTAGAGTTGGAGAGGTATCACCAGGATACTGTGCACATATCGTACAAACTGATACGTGCATTAAGCAGATGGAAGAATTAGGGTCAGGAGATTTCACCTGGAAGGTTTGTAACATGGTAATGTCCTTCTCCGTCCCATATGTTCTCCCCGATGATGCATATTTCATATGCGGGAGAAAGGCGTACAAGTGGCTTGCCCCAAACTCTGAAGGATTGTGTTATATTGGAAAAGTATTGCCTGAAGTGATGACTGTTACACATGACAAAATGAAGGACATACACCGTGGTGCCCAAGCTCCTTATACTCACACTCATTACGAGCACCGAGTTAAAAGACAACTGTCAGAAAGGTTAGAGCATCCGGCCTCTGATCTTATCCATGAATCCACCGGGATTCAGGTTCTGGTAGCGTTAGATTTCACTCGTACCGCTCGAGGAGTGATGAATTATAGATACATTTCCGCACTCGCCAATTTGTTAGATAATATCACTGAAATGTATGATGACACGTTTAGATACACTGGAAGAGAACTTCAAGCTTACAAAACAGAACTAGTTCAGCATAGGATGGTTCTTAATTATCTTACAGCAGTAACAGGCGGATATTGTGTTACATTGGCAACACAGTACGGCATAAAGTGTTGCACGTATATCACAAACAGCACCGAGGATCCGGTAGAGGTCATAGACCAAAAGATGGACGATATTCTCCAATTGAAGTGGGAATTTCGTCGAAAACACAATCTCACCCTTGCTGCTGTAGGTAATGAGCTGACTGGTTGGGTGTCATGGTTGAACCCGCGAAATTGGTTCTCCGGTTTAGGAGACTGGGCTCAAGGAGTCATAATGGATGTTGGAAAGTTTCTACTATGTATCTTAGGTGTTGTTATATTTATTGGATTGATATTTAGATGCGGGCAGGCTTTAATGAGGTGCAAACAAAGTACAAGAGTGATGAGTTTGAGGAGTGAGGAAACTGTAATTAACCTGGATTTGATTTATGACCCAATGATAGAAACCAGAATGTGATGAAAATGCGATTATACGGTCCGTTTCTTTCACCTGTTTTTCTGCTTTTCTCCAAGATACAAAGACCCCCTTGGACGAGGAAGTTGACGAGACGCTATACAGACAACAGACAAGCACCAAAGATGAAGTTTTGACAACCTATGATATGGACACTTGATGAACTTTGCCATGGATCCCCAGTTTCCCTAGTATTTTTAAACTCACGCTAGCCCAACATTTTTTGTAAATCTGATGGCACTGACAAAGCTATTTGCTCATGCCCAAGGAGCAATACAGCGCAAAGAAGACGACTCTCAACAGATACCGAACACAACTTCAACGACAGATGTACATTTCCCTGACATAGAATATCATTGCATTTTCCATAAGTGTTCTTTATCTTCATCTCTACAACCCTCAGGTAATGACACACATAGACGATAGGGAATACAGGCACAGATATCAGCAACCACATACCTCCCCCATTCATGTATCATCAACTAAAATGTGCATCCCCATTTTGTTACAACTGAAAGCCGAAATGAGCTCGGTAAAGTTTGACAGCCCATCCACAGACCCGTACCACGGGATAAGAAGGAATTCAAATGTATACTTCGCAATACCTCGAAGCTTGATTTACAACACGTACGGCACGATGATACATGACCCTCCAAACATGGACTCATACACACA